>NW_028157342.1:22500-27500 GCF_964263955.1 Coregonus lavaretus
TGTTGATATGTGTGTTGATGTGTGTGTTGATATGTGTGTTGATGTGTGTGTTGATATGTGTGTTGATATGTGTGTGTATGTTGATATG
Source organism: Coregonus lavaretus (assembly GCF_964263955.1). Lineage (NCBI taxonomy): Eukaryota > Metazoa > Chordata > Actinopteri > Salmoniformes > Salmonidae > Coregonus > Coregonus lavaretus. The sequence goes on from NW_028157342.1 coordinate 22,589, forward strand.
TGTGTTGATATGTATGTGTGTGTTGATATGTGTGTGTGTTGATATGTGTGTGTGTGTTGATATGTGTGTGTGTGTTGAAATGTGTGTGTGTGTTGATATGTGTGTGTTGATATGTGTTGTTATGTGTGTGTTGATATGTGTGTGTGTGTGTTGATATGTGTTGTTATGTGTGTGTTGATATGTGTGTGTGTGTTGATATGTGTTGTTATGTGTGTGTTGATATGTGTTGTTATGTGTGTGTTGAAATGTGTGTGTGTGTTGATATGTGTTGTTATGTGTGTGTTGATATGTGTGTGTGTGTTGATATGTGTTGTTATGTGTGTGTTGATATGTGTTGTTATGTGTGTGTTGATATGTGTGTGTGTGTTGATATGTGTTGTTATGTGTGTGTTGATATGTGTTGTTATGTGTGTGTTGATATGTGTGTGTGTGTTGATATGTGTTGTTATGTGTGTGTTGATATGTGTGTGTGTGTTGATATGTGTTGTTATGTGTGTGTTGATATGTGTTGTTATGTGTGTGTTGATATGCGCGTGTGTGTAGTGTGGACATACATAGTGAATGTAAAAAGAAGGTCAAAGAGATGATCAGAAATAAAACATCAGGCCTCATCTCTAAGCGTATTGTTCAGAATTATTTAATATCTCACACGCTTACTAAAAACAGATCAACTAAAGCATTTTTCTCTCCAGAGCTTCAGTGGCCATTGTACGGCCGTTGAATCATGTATTACTGTTATCATGAACTTTGGCCCTTCTGGTGCGCAAACACAAAACTGCCTCAAAACACATCAAATAGTAAAAATGTGAATTTTAGATTCTATTCTCAAATGTTTTAGTGATAAGGGTAGAGCATTTAAAGCACATTAGAAACATACTCATTCAGTCACTCACTGCCAGAGGACAGACTGCATTTATTTCAGATCAACTAGAAACAAACACACACACACACACACACACACACACGAAACCACACAGTCTATTCTTGGTTTCTTATAATTCTGTCTTTTTGCAGAGTTGAAGATAACATGTCTTTGATATGGAGGGGGAGGTAATGCGTTGAAAATAACATGTCATCGATATGGAGGGGGAGGTAATGTGTTGAAGATTACATGTCATTGATATGGAGGAAGAGGTAATGTGTTGAAAATAACATGTCATCGATATGGAGGGGGAGGTAATGCGTTGAAAATAACATGTCATCGATATGGAGGGGGAGGTAATGTGTTGAAGATTACATGTCATAGATATGGAGGAAGAGGTAATGTGTTGAAGATAACATGTCATCGATATGGAGGGGGAGGTAATGCGTTGAAGATAACATGTCATTGATATGGAGGAAGAGGTAATGTGTTGAAGATAACATGTCATCGATATGGAGGGGGAGGTAATGTGTTGAAGATAACATGTCATTGTCACGGTTTCGGCCGAGGCTGCCTCTCTCCCTTGTTCGGGCAGGTTTCGGCGTTCGTCGTCTCCGGAATTCTAGCTGCCACCGCTGTTTGTTTCTTGTTCGTTTGCTTTGGTCTGTTTGTTTTCACACCTGTTTCTGTTTTGGCGTAATGAGTGTCCTATAAGTTTCTCGTTGTGTTTGTCTAGTCTAGTGTTGTGTGTAAATGATTTTCCGTCAGTTGTGTGTATTGCTCGGTTGAGCTTCTCTCCATTACTCTGGAGTATTTTTCGCACCTGTTTGTGCGTGGTTACTATTTTGTCGCACCTGTTTGTGCGCGGTTACTATTTTGTCGCACCTGTTTGTGCGCAGTTTCTTTTCGCCTTCGTGCGTAATTGTTGCCTCCGGGCAAAGTTTCCATTTGCCTTAGTTTGGCCTATAATACAAGCCTTTGGGAATATCGTTCTGAGTCCTGCGTTTGATTCCACCATTACACCTACAGCACGCCTGACAGAATTACACACCTTCAATGGAATCAGCAGGAGCCGAAGCAGCTCAGACGAGACTGGAGGCCCAGGTTCGGGACCAACGAGAGCAGATCCAACAGATGGGGACCGCCCTGCAGGAGGTGATTTCCACCATCCGAGGCTGGGGTACGCCTCCACCACCTCCCTCCCTGCCAGCACCATCGGCCAGCCCGCTCATTCCAGCGCCGGAACCTCGAGGAGTCCGACTATCTCTCCCGAGGGCCTACGACGGGACCGCGGCTGGGTGTCAGGGATTTCTACTCCAGGTGGAGCTATACCTGGCCACAGTGCACCCGGCACCTTCGGGGCATGAGAGCGTGTCCGCCCTGATCTCCTGCCTGGCCGGTAAAGCGTTGGAGTGGGCCAACGCGGAGTGGAGGAAGATCGACGCCACGACGATTACATACGACGAGTTCTCCCGCCGCTTCAGGGCGGTGTTTGACCATCCCCCGGAGGGGAAAGCGGCGGGGGAGCGTCTGGTCTTCCTCCGGCAGGGGAGGAGGAGTGCCCAGGAATTCGCTCTTGAATTCCGTACTCTAGCGGCAGATGCAGGGTGGAATGATCGGGCCCTCATCGATTTATACAGATGTAGCCTACGAGAGGACGTCCGTCGGGAGCTTGCTTGTAGGGACACCAGCCTCACTTTCGACCAGCTGGTCGACATGTCCATCAGGCTGGATCACCTGCTGGCTACCCGCGGACGTCCTGCGGAGGGTCCGTCCATTTCACCCTCCAGCGCCTCCGAGCCGTGTCCTATGGAGCTCGGGGGCGCTGGCGCTAGAGAAAGGAGGAGTCGGCAGGCTAGGGGGTCCATCCACTGCACCAACTGTGGTCGGGGAGGACACACCGCGGCTAGGTGCTGGGGATGGCCTCCTAGGGGAGATGACGACAGGTCCCGCACTGGGGATTCCCTCCAGGTGAGTAGGCGCCCCACTCACCCAGAGCTCACTGTTGCCCATTTTTGTATACCTGTCAGTTTTCCACAGGTAGCACCTCATTCCCAGCATAAGGCGCTGGTAGATTCAGGCGCGGCTGGGAATTTTATTGATAAAAAGTTTTGTTTAGCGTTAGGGATTCCCCTTACTCCTGTTGATGTTCCTTTCCCCGTTCATGCCCTAGATAGTCGTCCGTTGGGTACGGGCTTGATCAGGGAGGTCACGGCGCCACTTAGGATGTGTGCGCAGGGGGATCATCAGGAGATGATTCAGCTGTTCCTGATTGATTCTCCTGCGTATCCGGTGGTGCTGGGCATGCCCTGGTTGAGTACCCATAACCCCGCTATTTCGTGGCAGGAGAGGGCTCTGATGGAGTGGTCTGCTCAGTGTGTGGGTAGATGTTTGGGCGTTTCCGTAGGGGCTACCTCGGTGGAGAGTCCAAACCAGGTGCCCGCATTGCCCGTTCCACCTGAATATGGGGATTTGGCTATTGCGTTTAGTAAGGCGAGGGCGACGCGGTTGCCACCCCATAGGCAGGGGGATTGTGCGATAGACCTCCAGGCAGGAGCTGCGCTCCCACGGAGCCATGTGTATCCTCTGTCTCAGGAGGAGAAGAAAGCTATGGAGATTTACATAGACAAATCTCTGAGACAAGGATACATACGGCCTTCCACTTCCCCTGCGTCCTCGAGTTTCTTTTTCGTGAAGAAAAAGGATGGTGGTTTGCGTCCGTGCATCGATTACCGTGGTCTCAATCAGATTACGGTGAAGTATAGTTATCCACTCCCGCTGATTGCGACCATGACTGAGTCGTTGCATGGGGCGCGTTTCTTCACGAAATTAGATCTCAGGAGCGCGTACAACTTGGTGCGCATCAGGGAGGGTGATGAATGGAAAACAGCCTTTAGTACCACCTCGGGCCATTACGAGTATCTGGTCATGCCATACGGGTTGATGAACGCTCCGTCAGTTTTCCAATCATTCGTGGATGAGATCTTCAGGGACATGCAGGGGCAGGGAGTGGTGGTGTACATTGATGACATTCTCGTGTACTCGCCTACCCGTGTCGAGCATGTGGCCCTGGTGCGAAGAGTGTTGCGGAGGCTGGTGGAGCACGACCTGTATGCGAAGGCAGAGAAGTGTCTGTTTTTCCAGGAGTCGGTCTCCTTTTTGGGTTATCAGTTGTCTGCGTCAGGGGTGAAGATGGAGGTAGACCGGGTGTCGGCCGTGCGTAATTGGCAAACACCAACTACTGTGAAGGAGGTGCAGCAGTTTTTGGGGTTTGCAAATTACTACAGGAGGTTTATCCGGGGTTTTGGACAGGTGGCAGCTCCCATCACGTCTCTGTTGAAGGGGGGTCCGGTGCGTCTGCAGTGGTCGGCCGAGGCGGACAGGGCGTTTGGGAGGCTGAAGGACCTGTTTACCTCGGCCCCGGTGCTGGCGCATCCGGATCCCTCTTTGCCGTTCCAGGTAGAGGTGGACGCGTCGGAGGCCGGTTTAGGAGCCGTGCTTTCACAACGGTCTGGCGCGCCACCTAAACTCCGCCCCTGTGCTTTTTATTCCAAGAAGCTCAGTCCGGCGGAGCGGAACTATGACGTAGGGGACAGGGAGCTGTTAGCCGTGGTACAGGCTCTAAAGGTGTGGAGGCACTGGCTTGAGGGGGCTCAACACCCTTTCCTCATTTTGACGGACCACCGTAACCTGGAGTACATCCGGGCGGCGAGGAGGCTGAACCCTCGCCAGGCAAGATGGAGTATGTTCTTGACCAGGTTTACTTTTAAGATCACGTACATCCCTGGGTCACAGAATGGCAAGGCAGATGCGCTGTCTCGGCGGTATGACACGGAGGAGAGGTACGTGGAGCCCACTCCCATACTGCCTGAGTCGTGTCTGGTGGCACCGGTAGTGTGGGAGGTCGATTCTGAACTCGAGCGGGCGTTACGCACCGACCCTAGTCCACCACAGTGCCCGGAGGGTCGGCAGTACGTTCCGCTCGAGGTTCGGGATCGATTGATCTATTGGGCTCACACGTCACCCTCCTCTGGACATCCGGGTATCGGC
>NW_028157341.1:0-27536 GCF_964263955.1 Coregonus lavaretus
CGTTCCACCCATGGGACTATACCTTCTGTTATCAAGAGGGAGTTTCCACCATAGTTCTTATACCAGTCATTTCAGTTTAGGGAAGTGAACAAGTGCACACTTTAAGAGAAAGGAGACATAATTGGGACAATGCATCGTTCTAGACTGCAGTCATGCGTCTGTGACACCAGACTATCACCTAGTGGCCATAAGAGGAACTGTCCTGTCAGTATGTTTTTACTGCTGTCTCAAAACAACACATGACCTGCATACATGATATGATGTGTGAGTACTAAAAGCATATGAATATAGTATATTATATTCTAGTATATTTATTATATATGTCGGTCTGATAAGTAAACACTCTTAATGTTTGCTGTTTTATCACTAAGAAGAACATTGGGCACTATGTAACCAAACACATGTGGAACCTCATGATATGAGAGATAAGAAGTGTTTAAAAAGGTGAGTCCTGAACCCTGTAGACTACTACACTACTTCTGAAGAAGACCAGACTCATTTCAGAATGAAGACTGCTATTGTTCTGACAGTGTTGCTGTTGGGTCATGGCTAGAAGGGATCTAGCTTTTGTCAGATTAACGCCAGATTTGACTTTTCATAGCAGGTTAGGAGAATTTGTACAGCAGGTTAAGATAATTAACATAGCAGGTTAGGATGATTAGGTTAAGGTTAGGAAAAGTGTTAGGATTAGCTAAAATGCAAAAGATGATCAACTTTTGATGTTAATTTGACAAAAGATGGATCCCTTATTGCCATGACCTTGGGGTTGGGGAAGCTGATCCTGATATGTGCCTTGGGAAAACCCTGGAGCTGAGACCACAGTAAGACTGTCTATTTCCTGTAGCAACATCCCACCCCTAGGGGGCAGCAGCAGGAGACAGGTGCTTGGACTACCAACATGGTTAATAGTTCTTAACATAGTGAAGTTTCCTCTATGGACTCAGGTAAACCTAACTCTAACCCTGCTAATGAGCCATAAGACTGATGAATAGTGAATTAATGACTACTTGAACTATCTGCACTGACCATACACACTCAGTCACAGTACTACATATTAACACTATATACACACTCAGTCACAATACTATATATTCACACTATATACACTCACTCACAATACTATATATTCACACTATATACACTCACTCACAATACTATATATTCACACTATAGTATATACACACTCACTCACAATACTTTATTTGAACATTCAATTGCCAAAACATTGAAAATATTCCATTGTCCCTGTCAGGTCCACACTGGGTAATGATCAATAGAAAAATAGGAAATGACTATGAAATAATCCAATATTTCAGTTGTGTATGTGTTCCCCATACTGTACTGTCTTTAGTCATCCTATTTAGCTAGCCTGTCTAAGTATACTGCACAACCGTCTGAACAAATCATTTTACTAGTTCTTCAGAGTAGATGTCTACTTTCACCAACTGTCTCTGTCCCTCTCGTAGTTGTGTTGTGTACATTCCTCTGTCATGTGGTCTGTGTGTATCTAACCAAACGTAGCAGGTGTAAAAGTGTATCCACCCGTCCAGAGATCTGTATATAGTGACAAGATGCTCATGTCTATGCCCCTAACAATGGGAGTCGTTGTCCTGTGTGAGCGATATTCAGACCACCTCCAGTTGCATTAAAAAGCTGTTATTGTGATATGAAGATGCAGAATTCTGCCTCTGACATTCTTCTGCTGCTCTGTCTGTCTGTCTGTCTGTCTGTCTGTCTGTCTGTCTGTCTGTCTGTCTGTCTGTCTGTCTGTCTGGGGGAGAGGTCACTAAGAGTCAAGGTGCTGAACCTCTGTGCTGAGCTGATGTCTGGTGTCACTGATGGAATCACTAATGATCAATAACCCCTTGACCACTGTGAAATAAAAAACTGGAGGGGAAATCACACAAGACTGACAGCCTGTGAGTTTATTAAAAGCATTCAGTGATTACATGGCAGTTTAGAGAGCAACAGGTCTTTATCTGGAAAGGGTAAATAACATAACAACAAAACATTATCTGAACTCACATCAACTATCCACTCAGTGTACAAAACATTAGAAACATCTTCCTAATATTGCGTTGCACCCCAACCTTTTGCCCTCAGAACAGTCTCAATTTGTCAGGGCATGGACTCTACAAGGTGTCAAAAACATTCCACAGGGAAGCTGGCCCATGTTGACTCCAATGCTTCCCACAGTTATGTCAAGTTGGCTGGATGTCCTTTGGGTGGAGGACATTCTTGATACACACGGCAATCTGTTGAGCGTAAAATACCCAGCAGCGTTGCAGTTCTTGACACACTCAAACCGGTTTGCCTGGCCCCAACTTCCATATCCTGTTCAAAGAAACTTAAATCTGTTGTCTTGCCGATTCACCCTCTGAATGGAACACATACACAATCCATGTGTAAATTATCTCAAGCCTTAAAAAACATTTTTTAAAACCTGTCTCCTCCCCTTCAGCTACACTGATTAAAGTGGATTTAACAAGTGACATCAATAACGCTTCATAGCTTTCACCCAGATTCAACTGGTCAGTCTATGTCTGGGAAAGAGCAGGTGTTCTTAATGTTTTGTATACTCAGTGTAGAATTAGCACTTGTCAACAATAACTTTAATGTCATTGATATAATACAATACAATATTCATTTACGTTACTTATTGATTGATTGATTTATACAACACCATCTATTGTATATCAGACCTGCACTAAGTACTATACTTTCTCTGTAACCCACAGATAAGAGAAAAACATCATTATCTCTTCATATTACTAACAACATCATAACAATAATCTACATCCTAATCAATATCATAACATTTATAATCAATAACATCATTATCTATATACTACTAACATCATAACAATAATCTACATCCTAATCAATATCATAACATTTATAATCAATAACATCATTATCTATATACTACTAACATCATAACAATAATCTACATCAGTCAATATCATAACATTTATAATCAATAACATCATTATCTATATACTACTAACATCATAACAATAATCTACATCCTAATCAATATCATAACATTTATAATCAATAACATCATGAGAGGTAAACAACAGCAACAAAACAAACCCCAACAACAAACTAAAATGACCCTTTTATTCAGATGTTTCAAAATACAAAGAATGAACAGATGATTATAATAATACATGGACTAATAATGGAAACACTTCAAGATGAAGAATCTAAGAGAAACACTAAATAAGATAAAGACATGAAGACAAAAGCTAAAAGCAGCAATACATTCTGGAACACAAAACAGACGTAATTGAGCTACTCTCTAAAAATAATTAAAACCCCATGTTACCCAAAACCCAATGTTACCAAAACCCCATGTTACCCAAAACCCCATGTTACCAAAACCCCATGTTACCAAAACCCCATGTTACCCAAAACCCCATGTTACCAAAACACCATGTTACCCAAAACCCCATGTTACCAAAACCCCATGTTACCAAAAACCCCATGTTACCAAAACCCCAAGTTACCCAAATTCCATGTTACCAAAACCCCATGTTACCCATAACCCCATGTTTCCCAAAACCCCATGTTTCCCAAAACCCCATGTTACCCGTAACCCCATGTTACCCAAAACCCCATGTTACCCAAACCCCATGTTACCCAAAACCCCATGTTACCCCAATCCCCATGTTACCATAACCCCACGTAACCAAAACCCCACGTAACCAAAACCCTATGTTACCCAAACCCCATGTTACCAAAACCCCATGTTACCAAAACCCCATGTTACCAAAACCCCATGTTACCAAAAACCCCATTTTACCAAAACCCCATGTTACCAAAAACCCCATGTTACCCAAAACCCCATGTTACCCATAACCCCATGTTACCCCATTCCCCTTCTTACCCAATCCCCATGTTACCATAACCCCATGTTACCAAAACCCCATGTAACCAAAACCCCATGTTACCCAAACCCCACGTAACCAAAACCATATGTTACCCAAAACCCCATGTTACCCAAAACCCCATGTTACCCAAAACCCCATGTTACCCCAATCCCCATGTTACCATAACCCCACGTAACAAAAACCCTATGTTACCCAAACCCCATGTTACCCAAAACCCCATGTTACCCAAAACCCAAAGTTACCCAAACCCCAAGTTACCCAAACCCCAAGTTACCAAAACCCCATGTTACCCAAAACCCCATGTTACCCAAAACCCCATGTAGCGTCAGCGTCATTCTACTCCTACTCAGTCCCCTGGGCTGCTCTCTCCTCTCCCGGTCCAGCTTCAGCTCTGGAGCTCAGAGAGACCATCTCCATGGCATTGGCATCAACATAAAGATCCATGCTGCTCACCCTGTTCACTCTCTTCTGCCTCCTGGTGGTCTAGGGAGACACAGCACCAAGAGTCAGACATTTCAAATCAAATCAAATGTATTTGTCCCAGATTTGCAGGTGTTATCGCAGGTGCAGCGAAATGCTTGTATTTCTAGCTCCATCAGTGCAGTAATACCTAGCAACAAAATAAATAATCACATAATCCAGAAAAATACATTACATTAATAAATATCAGAATGAGCAGTGTCAGAGTCTGGAATATAAATATATATACTGTAAATATGTGTTCCTAATGTTTGGTATACTCAGTGTATATATACATATAATGGTGTGTAAAGACAGTATAGACAGTATGTGGATAGAAAAAGTGTGTACAGCAGTAGTTATATAGGATGAGCCATGACTAGAATACAGGATATACAGTGCTTTCGGAAAGTACTAAGACCCCTTGACTTGTTCCAGATTTTGTTACGTTACAGCCTTATTCTAAAATGGATTACATTGTTTTTTTTCTTCTTCATCAATCTACACACAATACCCCATAATAACAAAACAAAAACTGATTTTTAGACATTTAGCAAATTTATTAAAATAAGAAACGGAAATATCACATTTACATAAGTATTCAGACCCTTTACTCAGTACTTTGTTGAAGCACCTTTGGCAGCGATTACAGCCTTGACTCTTCTTGGGTATGAAGCTACAAGCTTGACACACCTGTATTTGGGGAGTTTCTCCCATTCTTCTCTGCAGATCCTCTCAAGCTATGTCAGGTTGGATGTGGAGCATCACTGCATAGCTATTTTCAGGTCTCTCCAGAGATGTTAGATCCGGTTCAAGTCCAGGCTCTGGCTGGGCCACTCAAGGACATTCAGAGACTTTCATGAAGGATCTCTGTACTTTGCTCTGTTCATCATCTTTCCCTCAATCCTCACTAGTCTCCCAGTCCCTGCCACTGAAAAACATCCCCACAGCATGATACTGCCACCACCATGCTTCACCGTAGGGATGGTGCCAGGTTTCCTCCAGACATGACGCTTGGCATTCAGGCCAAAGAGTTCAATCTTGGTTTCATCAGACCAGAGAATCTTGTTTCTCGTGGTCTGAGGTCTTTAGGTGTCTTTTGGCAAACTCCAAACGGGCTGTCATGTGCCTTTTACTGAGGAGTGGCTTCCGTCTGGCCACTCTACCATAAAGGCCTGATTGGTGGAGTGCTGCAGAGTTGGTTGTCCTTCTGGAAGATACTCCCATCTCCGCAGAGGAACTCTGGAGCTCTGTCAGCGTGACCATCGGGTTCTTAGTCACCTCTGACCAAGGCCCTTCTCCCCCGATTGCTCAGTTTGGCCGGGCGACCAGCTCTAGGAAAAGTCTTGGTGGATCCAAACTTCTTGCATTTAAGAATGGAGGACACGGTGTTCTTGGGGACCTTCAATGCTGCAGAAATGTTTTGGTACCCTTCCCCAGATCTGTGCCTCGACACAATCATGTCTCGGAGCTCTACGACAATTCCTTCGACCTCATGGCTTGGATTTTTGCGCTGACATTCACTGTCAACTGTGGGACCTTATATAGACAGGTGTGTGCCTTTCCAAATCATGTCCAACCAATTGAATTTACCACAGGTGGACTCCAATAAAGTTGTAGAAACATCTCAAGGATGATCAATGGAAACAGGATGCACCTGAGATCAATTTCGAGTCTCATAGCAAAGGGTCTGAATACTTATGTAAAAAAGTGTTTTTTTTCCTTTTCAATACATTTGCAAACATTTCTAAAAACCTGTTTTCACTGTCATTATGGGGTATTGTGTGTAGATTGATGAGGAAAAAAATTGGTTTAATCAATTTTAGAATAAGGCTGTAACGTAACAAAATGTGTACAAAATTCAAGGGCTCTGAATACTTCCCGAATGCACTGTACATATAAAGTGGGTAAAACAGTATGTAAACATTATTAAAGTGACCAGTGTTCCATGACTATGTACAGAGGGAAGCAGTCTCTAAGGTGCAGGGTTGAGTACCGGGTGGTAGCCAGCTAGTAACAGTCACTAAAGTTCAGGGCAGGGTACTGGGCGGAGGCCGGCTAGTGGTGACTGTTTAAGAGTCTGATGGCCTGGAGATAGAAGCTGTCGCAGTCTCTCTGTCCTAGTTTTAATGCACCTACACTGTCTCCTCCTTCTAGATGGTAGCGGGGTGAACAGGCCGTGGCTCGGGTGGCTCAGGTCCTTGATGATCTTCCTGGCTTTCCTGTGACACCGGGTGCTGTAGATGTCCTGGAGGGCAGGCAGTGTGCCCCTGGTGATGTGTTGGGCTGATCGCGCCACCCTCTGGAGAGCCCTGAGGATGCAGTCTGTGCAGTTGCATACCAGGCGGTGATACAGCTCGACAAGATGCTCTCAGTGGTGCATCTGTAGAAGTTCATGAGGATCTTAGGGGCCAAACCGAATTTCTTCAGCCTCCTGAGGTTGAAGAGGTGCTGTTGCGCCTTCTTCACCACACTGTCTGTGTGAAGGGACCATTTCAGGTTGTCAGTGATGTGCACGCCAAGGAACTTGAAGCCTTTTCACCCTCTCCGCTGTGGCCCCGTTGATGTGGATGGGGGCGTGCTCCCTCTGCTGTCTCCTGACGTCCACGATCAACTCCTTCATTTTGTTGACGTTGAGCGAGAGGTTATTTTCCTGGCACCACTCCGCCAGGGCTCTCACCTCCTCCCTGTAGGCCGTCTCGTTGTTCTTGTTAATCAGGCCTACCACTGTTGTGTCATCAGCAAACTTGATGATTGAGTTGGAGACGTGCGTGGCCACACAGTCACTGGTGAACAGGGAGTACAGGAAGGGGCTGAGCACGCACCCCTATGGGCCCCCCGTGTTGAGGATCAGGGTGGCAGAGGTGTTGTTGCCTACCTTCACCACACGCGTCAGTGGCACGGTGTTATCCTCAATGTGGGAGAAGAAGGTGTTTATCTTGTCCGGGAGCGAGGTGTCGGTGTCCCATACGTGGCTAGCTTTCCCTTTATAATCTGGGATTGTCTGGAGTCCCTGCCACATACGTCTCGTGTATGAGCCGTTGAATTGCTCATACTTTGTCCCTGTACTGTCGTTGTGCCTGTTTGATACACATCCATGTTCACAGTCACCTTGCCACTGGTGTCTCTCTCTCTCTCTCTCTCTCTCTCTCTCTCTCTCTGTCCGTGTCGCTCCCCCTCTCGTTCTCTCCCCCTCTCGTTCTCTCCCCCTCTCGTTCTCTCCCCCTCTCGTTCTCTCTCCCTCTCGTTCTCTCTCCCTCTCGTTCTCTCTCCCTCTCGTTCTCTCCCCCTCTCGTTCTCTCCCCCTCTCGTTCTCTCCCCCTCTCGTTCTCTCTCCCTCTCGTTCTCTCTCCCTCTCGTTCTCTCCCTCTCGTTCTCTCCCCCTCTCGTTCTCTCCCTCTCGTTCTCTCCCTCTCGTTCTCTCCCCCTCTCGTTATCTCCCCCTCTCGTTCTCTCCCTCTCGTTCTCTCCCCCTCTCGTTCTCTCCCCCTCTCGTTCGCTCCCCCTCTCGTTCTCTCCCTCTCGTTCTCTCCCCCTCTCGTTCTCTCCCCCTCTCGTTCTCTCCCCCTCTCGTTCTCTCTCCCTCTCGTTCTCTCTCCCTCTCGTTCTCTCCCTCTCGTTCTCTCCCCCTCTCGTTCTCTCTCTCTCGTTCTCTCCCTCTCGTTCTCTCCCTCGTTCTCGTTCTCTCATAATCAGTACAGTACAGAAGAACAAACCCAAGATAGTGCAACACAAGTCAAAGATACACATCTGGTTAATCACACACCTTAAACACAGATATAGACCAATGTAGAATCTGAACCCTGCTCATAGACACAAACATTTAAATGACTTGTAACGTCTGAGTAAATGTCTTTACCTTGTAGTACAGGTAGATGGTGGTGATGGCTGTCAGTAGGATCAGCAGCACTACAACGTGTCTGATGATGAAGGCTGGTAGAGGAGAGGCTGCAAACAGAAACACCATTGATGAGGGGACTGGTCATCATCACATAGATCTGTGGGAAATCTGTCAATGACAAAGTTAGAAGTCTGGATCATGTTCAGTTACCTGTGATGGTGAGGGTGAGGAGCTCACTCTCAGAGGAGAAGTTATGAGAGAAAACATAATTGTCATAAACACAGCTGTAGTTCCCTTGGTGGGAGTCATCTGCAGCAGGGAAGAGGAAGGCACCAGAGTGATTGACAGCTGGCTGGGTCTGGGTTCTGTTGGAGCCGGTGAACGTGAGGAGGAAGGAACCTCCTGGGTACTGTGGCTGAGTGGAGCAGGTGATGGTGAAGCTGTAGCCCCTAAACACTTCGGGCCCCTGGTGGCCCCTGGAGACCCCTCCCATTGAGTCAGTCAGGAAGATATCAGGCTGGACAAGGAGATCTGTAACAAGAAGAGAACAAGAAAAACCTCTTCAACTAGTTTCCTATAGATATGACAATAACATCAGCATGTAACAGTGCTAGCCACCCTCCCTCACAGGGCAACATGAGTAGTGGGCCTACAGTCACTGAGACAACATATGTTGATATCAGGCTGAAGCAGGACATCTGGAACAAGAGGAGAGAAAAAGAAAACGTAGCTCCTCAACTACTTTCCTCATTTAGATATGACAATAACATGACATGTGACAGTGGCAGTGAGTAGAGACGTTCACTGAGATAACACTCAAATACAAAAGCATTCTGGGATATTTAAGTTGTATTTGATTCCTACTTGACTGAGTGATCTATTTTGAAATGCAGATTTACAAGCTAAATAGTCATCGTGAGAGGTGCAGAGGAAGTTGTATGAATGAAGGAAATCAGTTGAATATAATTATAATATCTTGATATTTCCTGAGCAGATCTCTGTGAGTCCAGGAAGGAGATTTAATACATGGCCAAAAGAATGTGGAACTCGGTAGTGAGTGTTGCAACCGAGGATAATTTTGACGCTTCCTCGCTTCAGCGGTCTGTTCTGTGAGCTTGTGTGGCCTACCACTTCACGGCTGAGCCGCTGTTGCTCCTAGACGTGCCACGTTGAAAGTCACTGAGCTCTTCGGCCATTCTACTACCAATGGTGGTCTATGGATTGTATGACTGTGTGCTCGATTTTATACACCTGTCAGCAACAGGTATGGCTGAAATAGCCGAATCCACTAATGTCCACATACATTTGGCCATATAGTGTATCTTGTTATTACCTGAGCAGATCACTGTGGGTCCAGGAAGGAGATCATACATTCTCCCACACTCCCTCAGTGAAGGCTCAGACCCAGAACAGTGAACTCCAAACACTCTAGTGGTGTTTCCAGGTAGAACTGAAACAGTGGAGCCACAACCCAGCTGTCTACACACTACTGCAGCTATAGCCTCCTTGTTGCTGTCATAAGTTCCCACAGTCCTCCACTCTCCCTGGTCGTACCACTCCAGTCCACCAGCACAGCGACTGCCTCCTCCCACCAGCCTCACATCATCAGGCTCTGAGAAAAGAAGAGAGAGAGACAGTAATCTTACTATTTTCTCACTAAAACACACCTACAGTGGGCTCCAAAATTACTGGCACCCCTGACTGCACAAACAATACTTTAGAAAATATAAACAATACTGTACTTTATTAATGTTTCAATGGAACCAACCAAACTCATACAATTATTTAATACAAAATAAATGTCACCAAAATCAAGGTTTCATAATTATTGGCACTCCTCATTTAGTACTTAGTGCAACCACCTCTGGCAAGGATAACAGCATGGAGTCTTTTCCTGTAATCTTTGACAAGGTTAAGGAACACATTTGGAGGGATTTTGGACCATTCCTCTATGCAGATCCTATCAAGATCCTTCACATTCTTGGGTTTGCGCTTATCAACTGCCCTCTTCAACTCAGCCCACAGATTTTTGATTGGATTGGATTGAGGACTGAGATCGCCATGGCAGAACATTGATTTTGTTGTCACAGAACCATTTCTGTGTGGATCTTGAGGTATGTTTTGGGTCATTGTCTTGTTGGAATGTCCACCTACGGCCAAATCCCAGCCTTCTTTGTCAGCCGAAATTGCCTGATACTTGGTGGAATTCATTATGCCATCCAGTGCCCCTGGACCTCTGGAATTAAAACAGCCCCAAATCATCACTGACCCACCACCATATTTCACAGTGGGTATGAGGTGCCTCTCCTTGTATGCATCTCTGTTTCGACGCCAAACATGCCGATGCTGTATCTGACCAAAACGTTCAATTCTTTCACAGTGATTCTTGGGGATTTTGTTGCTTCTCTCACCATCCTCCTCCCTATCCTGGGGGGCAAAATGCATTTGCGTCCACTACCCGTGAGGTTTTCAACTGTTCCATATCTTTTTTATTTTCTAATAATTGCCCTGACAGTGCTCAGTGGTATATTCAATCGTTTGTGGATCTTCTTGTAGCCATTACCAGATTTATGAAGGTCTACGACCATCTGTCTCTTTTGAACTGCCAGTTATTTTGTTTTCTTCATGGTGTTGGATGACAAAGGGATATTGTATGCGTGTTACCTCATTTTTATACCCTAGTGAAACAGGAAGTGATGTAATGGCTCAATATAGTTCCTTAAGACTTAGATACACTTAAATAAGTGGAATTTAATTCCTGGTTGATAGAATAATTATTAATGACTAATTATTACACCCTGAAACTGTGTGAAATGTGTTAGAGTAGGACCAGTAAAGACTATGACATTGAGCTACTATTTACATTTTAGTCATTTAGCAGACGCTCTTATCCAGAGCGACTTACATGAGCAATTAGGGTTAAGTGCCTTGCTCAAGGGCACATCGACAGATTTTTCACCTAGTCGGCTCGGGGATTAGAACCAGAGACCTTTCGGTTACTGGCACAACGCTCTTAACCACTAAGCTACCTGCCGCCACATTTAGCAATGTGAGTAAGAGTTAGACCAGACAACAAAGGACAAGGAGAACTGGCTACAGACAACTGAGAAACCAAGATAAAGAGGCCTCCCAATTAAGGGAGGAGAGAAACGGTTAGGCTTTTTAAGGAGTATGAGGACGGCGAAAACTAAGGAATGCAGCCTATGATAAGAACATATGTGTGTGACCTGATGGTTAGGAGAGCAGAGGAAAACAGCCCGCCTAAAAGGGGTGGGATTTTTGTATGACGTATGAGTATAAAAGATGGACTCTGAAATTGTGATGAACAGAATTCTCAATGAATAAAGGCCTGACTATGCAGACCGGGACTCTGTCCGTTTATTGATCCAAAAGCATTACAACCTTTTGGGAGACGCACAGAGACACTGAAATAGTTGAGTTCAACCATTGAGATTAACACTGGTTTAATTTTGGTAGATGTTATTTACAATAATCTTTAAGGGTGCCATTAATTGTGAAACCTTGATTTGGAGGACATTGATTTTTAATTAAATCAATAAATGATTTTGGTGGGTTCCATTGGAACATTAATATATTACAGTATTTCTCACATGTTGGTATTTTCAGTTTCTCTCTATAATTATATTGTTTATATTTCTGTAAGTATTGTTTGTGCATTGCCAGACAGGGGTGCCAGTAATTTTGGAGCCCACTATATATTGCCTCTCATATTCTTCACTCCAGGCGGGAAACAATGTTGATTGAGTGACAAACTGTTTCTTACCTGAGCAGGTGAGTCCAACTGCATTACCAGGTAGGCAGGTGTTGTTTTTTCTGTCTGAGGTGTCACAGTCCAGGAGAAGGGACTCATTGCCTTTACACTGGAACTCTTTATCCCAGGTCTGACCCTCACCTTCTCCATAGAGCCCCCCCTGTAGAGCTGCAGGAGCCCCACAGCCAAGCTCCCCACAGACTACCTCTGCATCCTGCTGGTCAAAGTCAGCTTCACACACTGAGGCCCAGGACTGATTGGACTTCACCTCCAGTCTCCCAGAGCAGACACCAGCTCCATCCACAAGCTGCACAGACTCTGGAGAAAAACAGTTGGTTGAACATTCAATCAGTTTTGTTGATGACACTGTCAAGGACTAAACACAAATATGTTGGATAAAAGATTGTAGGTTGCTATGTTTGATACTGTAAGAGGTAGAAATGGGTTCTTAGTCACTCAGGACAGGGTTGGGAATAATGCAGGCAGGAGACAGGAATAAGTTCACTTCACTTTATAGAAAATAAACAGCTGGACATCCATCAGGCAGCTTCACTTCAGTAACATCTGAACTACAATGATCTGCCCATGCACATCTCCCATAAACCAATATGACAAACACAAATATAATGTTTAAATACATCTAACATCTCTCCCTCTCTTTAAATGAAATGAAAAAAACATAAAACATGATATATGCTAATCTTGTATAATGTACAAATCAAATCTCTCAATATTACCAGTGTCTTACCTGAACAGATCACATGATGATAATATCCACCATTACAGACACCAGGTCCTCTTCCTATGGTGTCACACTCTCTAATAGTAGACTCATCTCCACTGCAACCCCATAGTGAGACTCCTCCTCTTCCATCTTCAATCAGAGGTCCTCTAGATTCAGCTACAGCATTCCCACAGCCCAGCTCTCTACACACAACATTAGCCACTCTCATGGTCCACCACATAGAACATAGAACTAACCACTCTCCTCCGTAGAAGACTTCCACATTCCCAGAACAGGAAGTGGTCCCATTCACCAGTCTGACTGATTGTTCAGCTGTAAACAGCAGAGAGGAAAACACAGTGGTGAGGACAGATTATGACAGGGCTTCTGTTATTCTAACAGCAGTAATGCTTTGTGGTTGACAAGTATTAGTAGTTCCATAAAACAGTACTTGTTATTGGGTTTTAGAATGGTGTGTATGGACACATGAATTTCTCCATGTGGGATAATAAAGTAGACTAATATTGAACTGCTATAATCACTGTAGATGTATACTCTACCTACCTGGTGGACTGACGCTTAGAGCCTGGAGATCTGAGGAGAGAGAGAGAGAGAGAGGAGAAAGAGAGTTGAGAGAGAGAGAGAGAGAGAGAGAGAGGAGAAAGAGAACAGAGACAGAGAGACAGAGAGACAGAGAGACAGAGAGACAGAGAGAGAGAGAGAGAGAGAGAGAGAGAGAGAGAGAGGCTGAGGTTAAATGAACATCAACATGACCTTTCATGATGTGATGGGGAAGATAGGCTTATCGATGGTATGATGCAACAACACACGTGTGTACACACACTATAGATACAAAAGTATGTGGACACCCCTTCAAATTAGTGGATTCTATTTCAGCCACACCCCTTCCTGACAGGTGTATACAATCGAGCACACAGCCATGCAATCTCCATAGACAAACATTGGCAGTAGAATGGCCCATACTGAAGACCTCATTGACTTTCAACGTGGCACCGTCACAGGATGCCACCTTTCCAACAAGTAATTTAGTAAAATGTCTGCCCTGCTGGAGCTGCCTCGGTCAACTGTAAGTTCTGTTATTGTGAAGGGAAACGTCTAGGAGCAACAACGGCTCAGTGTGAAGTGGTAGGCCACACAAGCTCACAGAACGGGACCGCCGAGTGCTGAAGAGGGTAGCATGTAAAAACCGTCTGTCCTCGGTTGCAACACTCACTACGAGTTCCAAACTGCCTCTGGAAGCAACGTCAGCACAAGAACTGTTAGTTGGGAGCTTCATGAAATGGGTTTCCATGGTTGAGCAACCGAACAAAAGCCAAAGATCACCATGAGCAATGCCAAGCATCGGCTGGAGTGGTATAAAGCCCACCGCCATTGGACTCTGGAGCATTGAAAACGCGTTCTCTGGAGTGATGAATCACACGTCACCATCTGGCAGTCCAAAGGAAAAAATGTATATTTAACAATGTATATCCACGCAGCAATGTATATTTAACATTACCTCACTAATGCTCTTGTGGCTGAATGGAAGCAGGTCCCCAAAGCAATGTTCCAACATCTAATGGAAAGCCTTCTCTGAACAGTGGAGGCTGTCATAGCAGCAAAGGGGGACCAACTTCATACTAATGGTCATGACTTTGGAATGAGATGTTTGACAAGCAGGTGTCCACATACTTTTGGTCATTTAGTGTACATTCCCTTTCCATGGAAATGTGTAACTCTCTTTGCAGATGAGTTTATATCTAATTTAATACCTTTGCTTTGTCTGTTTTTGAAATCATTCATTTCAGAGGTCAGAGGTCAAGCTGAGCCAGACCAAAAGTGGAAGAGTGGAAAAGGTTACTGGTTGTGATGACATCACTGGTTAGAAGTCAGTTATGAAAAGATATTCAGTTGACTGCATGTTAGTCTGTTGATGTTAATTTAACCTCTCTCTCTCTCCCTCTCTCTCCCTCCCTCTCTCCCTCCCTCCTGTTGATCTTGACTCAGGTAACAGACCTCTAACTTCTACCCCCCCTACTCCTGCTCTAACATACAGTATCTCACAAAACTGAATACACCCCTCGCATTTTTGTAATCAATAACATCATTATCTATATACTACCAACAACATCATAACAATACTCTACATCATAATCAATATCATAACATTGATAATCAATAACATCATTATCTCTATACTACAAACAACATTATAACAATAATCTGACAGTTTGAACCAAGGAAGCCTTGTGGTAGACCAATGTGGTTGATTAACAGAGCATCTGAGTGTGTCCCAATAATATCTCCTTTCTCCTGAAGTGTGCACTTGTTCACTACTTCCCATAATCTAAAAGCATTGGATTGGTGGAGGCATGGACTAGTGGGAGTTTCCACCATATTTACAATGTTGATGTAACCCTATCACCACAGGCTCAGATAAATCCATAGAGTAAAAGTATGGTGAAAAGGTCCACTCAGTACATAATAAACCTGGTATGACTAAACTCGCTAAAGAAAAACCAAAGAGACCAGGGTTCTTACCTACAGATAGAATGTGTATATAAAAAGAATGAATAATGAATGATCCACTTGCAAACAATTGGCAATACACACAATACAATAATATTTTAAGATAACCTAAACCCGGGTGCTAAACTGAAAATGTTCGTTGGCGCCGTTGGAGCTATAAAAAACAAACAGTCTAACCCCACAGTTATCACGGTAGAAAGCCCTTGAAACCAACAGTTGACTATTTATAATCCAATAGGCAGAAAGTGCCCTGCATGCTTCCGAAAAACGATGTCCAGTGTCCCCGAAGCCCTTAAATGACCTCAGACTAAACTGTCCTCTCCAGCTCCCGATCCGACGAACCCAAGCAGCTCCCGAAGCCACTGCCAGTGGCACTGGAACCTTCGTCAATACAGCCAAGCAGCAAGCGAATTGAGACGACTCATTTCTAAAATATTCAACTATACATCTTATTTTGTTAAGGTAAGTAAAGTAGAGTGCAGTTAAAACCAATTCGGGGAAAAAAACGTACACAAAATGTTTTCCAACTTCACAAGCGCACCTCTCCCCTCTGTTCAACCTTCCCAAGTTATCCCACGTCATGAAGAATGTTATTATTGTTTTCAAGTGAGTACACAACTCTAGTCTAGGCTGTAAACTGCAGTGAATAGCCCAGGTCATTTGAATAACCGTTCAAAAGCCAGGCGTTTTGAATACATATTAATTTCAAAATAACTGCATCTAGCCTGTCTGATTTGGATCAGTTATGGGTTTTCACTCGGCAGTTTAGCCTAGAAGGTCCAGGAACATTAGCAGGACAGTAATATTCTCTATTTTGTCATGATGTATCATCTAACAGAAACAGGCTAATGCATATGAATTATAATAATGCGTGAGCGCGGAGGAAGTTGGATCCATTCTTTCCGTGTTTGGCGTCAGTGTTTTCAACAGCGTTAGAAAATGAGGTGGGGACTCCTGGGGTCCTCTCTCCTCTCTCCTCGCCTCCTTCTCTAAACCCATTGGAGGAGGTCAGAGGGGAAACCCTCCGGCTTTCTCATCTAATGGGTTTTGAGAAGGAGTCGAGGAGAGAGGAGTGAGTGAGGACGCAAGGATTAAGCAATTGAGAATCTCCTCATTAGTGGAGAGGGAAAAACAAGTGTGGGTGTCTGAAGGTGGGTGTTGCTAAATAAGTGGGAGGATCAACATAAGTGGGTGTATGGAAATATAACAGCTAATTGCGCTGATTGGTTGCCACTCAAAACCGTTTTGCGTGGCTGCTTGCTGCTTCCGTGTTGCATTTTAGCTAAGCGGGTTAGGCAGGTTAGGAGAATTAAGGTGGGAGGTTAGGATAATTAACATGTCAGGTTAGGATAATTAACATGTCAGGTTAGGATAATTAAAGTGGCAGGTTAGGATAATTAACGTGGCAGGTTAGGATAATTAACATGTCAGGTTAGGATAATTAACATGTCAGGTTAGGATAATTAACGTGGCAGGTTAGGAGAACTAACTTAGCTTGTTAGGATAATTAACGTGGCAGGTTAGGATAATTAACATGTCAGGTTAGGAGAACTAACTTAGCTGGTTAGGATAATTAACGTGTCAGGTTAGGATAATTAACATGTCAGGTTAGGTAGCTTAGTGAGTAAGAGCGTTGTGCCAGTAACCGAAAGGTCGCTGGTTCTAATCCCCGAACCGACTAGGTGAAAAATCTGTCGATGTGCCCTTGAGCAAGGCACTTAACCGTAAGTCGCTCTGGATAAGAGCGTCTGCTAAATGACTAAAATGTAAATGTAAGTACCGTGTCAGGTTGGGATAATTAACGTGTCAGGTTAGGAGAACTAACTTAGATGGTTAGGATAATTAACGTGGCAGGTTAGGAGAATTAACTTAGCCGGTTAGGATAATTAACGTGGAAGGTTAGGATAATTAACGTGGAAGGTTAGGATAATTAACGTGGCAGGTTGTAGGAGTAACCTAGCAGATCAGGATTATGAGGTTAAGATTAGGAAAAGAGTTAGGGTTAGGTTTAGCTAAATTGCTACAAGGAAGCAGCAAGCAGCCACTCAAAAAATGGTCTTGAGTGGCAACCAATCTGCCCAATTAGCTGATGTGTTTCCATACACCCACTTCTGTTGATCCTCCCACTTATTTAGCAACAACCACTTTCAGACACACTCCATGTATGCAGTTACCCTCTGGGAGAATCTAAATTGTATACTCCTCCCGTTCTCTCTCTTCACCTCCTCTCTCCTCATTGGAGGAGAAGGTCAGAGGGGCGGGACCTCTGGCTTTCTCATCCAATGGGTTTTGAGAAGGAGGCGAGGAGAATGCAATTGAGATTCTCCCCATGACTGTGAAAGGGTGCCATAAAGCAGTGTGCACTGTATAGAGCTCGCCAGCTTGTAGCCTAAATGAATGGGGAAAGACTAGGGTTTTGGGATAAACGCTGAAAATAAGGTCTGAGATGAACACAGACTTAGTAGATCTTATACGTTTTGTTCTATGAGATAATATCAGTCAGGTAACATGACCTTTATGAATTATGAAGCTTTTATGGGCTTTTTCTGATTACATAAATGCTTCAAATTTCACAAAAAGTGACGTTAGCTGATGAAGATTATCTCACAGAATAAATCGTAGGCTATAAGATCTCCTAAGCCTGTGTTTACCACAGACCTTATTGTCGGAATTTATCCAAAAACTCACAAAAAACTCCATTAATTTCCCGGTAGGATTTGTCCAATGAACCGAGGTGGAGTTTGTGCCTACAAAAAGTCTCCATAACTATTGCTCTCTATAGGGCAGTGGTTCCCAACCTTTTTCAGTTACCCAGAGGACCCTCTCATGTGCATTTTACCAGTAACCCTCTGGTCTCATGAGTCTTCTCAAGGACCCCCTGTGGATAGTCCAAGTAACCGCAGGGGTCCTAGTACCCCTGGTTGGTAAACACTGCTAGTGAATAGGGTCCCTTTGTCTTCCTGTCATACAGTCAAATGTCCACTAGATGGCGGTGTTCATCCAGTCTGGGCCAGGGTGGCACTACAGAACTAACACTGCTGAACCAGGCCTACGGTGGAAAACAATCCTTTATCAAGGTAATGATTCCATTCATATCTAGCCAGGCCTGTATTCATTTCTATATAGTATTTTAGTTCCTAATGAATAACATTACATGGACAATGGGGACCTGATCCTAGATCAGCAGCACTCCTATTTTTCTCCTGATTGAAATGGAAAAAACTCACCACACGCACATTACGTTAATTCTCCTAATTGGCTACGTTAATTATCCTAACCCACTACGTTAGTTATCCTAACCTCCCACATTAATTATCCTATCATGCTAAGTTAATTCTCCTAACCTCCGCAGTGGCGTGTATTCATGGTTGCCAAAGGAAGCCAGGCTTCCCCCAAAAAATGACCAAGATCAAAACATATAAAATAATGTATCTTTCATCTCTCTGTGTTTTATCATTTTCCTTCAATTCGCAAGAGGCTGAATGTATCTCACCGGAGAAAGCATCTGAGCGAGTGAAACGGTGCCCCTCTGTCTCTGTATGTGGAGGCCATTCTATCTGATGCTGTCTGGTTAAAAAGAGTATGACATTGCTGCCGCCCTGTAGCATTGAATGCTAACATTTGGCCTCCCTTGATCATAAAAAATTAATTAAAATGCCAATCAGCGTTGAGCTAAAGTGTGAATGGTCCTGAAATAAATCAAATCAAATAACAAATTGCATAATGACCCCTGCGCCCACCCGACCCCCCACCCGACCCCTCGCACCACCCATAGGAGGCTGTAGTGTATTAAGATTATGACTTTCTAGAGGAACAAAGAGGGGATGTTTATCTTAGTTCAAAAGTAGCCATTTGTAGGGTGACGCCCCAGGGGAGACAGGTGATTGGACAGCAGAGGGAGCAACCCATATTTTTGCATTGTTTATAAGTATATGCTGGAGGAAGAAGAGGTTAGAGCAGCCATTGCAATCTGGGACGTTGCTCTCCGGGTGATCTTGACACCTGTAACTCATGCTGAAAGCTTGTGATATGAATAAACTTATGATCAAGGTTCAGTATGAGCGGACTCCTTTGTTTATCAGCAATGACTAGCAACTTTTACTCGATACTACAAGGCCTCCCCAGAGTTTGGGAACTACTGATCTATCTGATGCTGTCTAGTTCAAAATAATATGACACTGCTGCCGCCCTGTAGCATTGAATGCAAGGGAAGCCAGCGGACATTTGGCCTCCCTTGATAATAAAAAATAATAATAAAAGCCAATCAGCGTTGAGCTAAACTGTGAATGGTCCTGGCACATACCCAGAAATAAATAAAATAAAAATATGTAGCCCGATTAGCCTACTCCTGTCTATACAGAAATAAATAAAAGCATTCAAAATATGGTACTAAAGCATGATTTGGCCACAGAGGATCATTCATTAGCTTCTTTAAAATATATATGTTGTGGATTGTTTTAAATCTCATTGCCTACTGTCAGAAGGAAAGCCAGCTTGCACAATATCGACAGATAATTGTTGAGTTGAGACTGTCAGCGAAAAGCAGAGGCCCAGCCAGGCATATCGCAATATTTCCAAATACAATCGCGGGAAAACATAATTTGGAAAGCAAATGTCTATTGCTGTAAAGAGAAGGCAGTGAAAATACTTTAATCTTTCTTTTATATAGTTATCAAAATTCTCAACTTAATTGAGTGAACAACAGTAAGGCCTATCTTATTGGCACCAGAAGAGAGTATCATTTTTGGGTCAGTGCCACTTAAAAGTAATTTTTCTGAAAATAATGTAAGTTTTAAATATAATTTCCTGCAATTCTGAACATTTTGCCATGGGGCATAGAGAAAATGTTGCCGTTCTGAAGCAAGTTTGCTGCAATTCTACACATTTGGCCAAAGGGTGGAGGTAAATGTTAGCCTTTTTTAATATGATATCTGATAATCAATGGGCCCCAACCCGGTCGGTAATTCGACCATTCTTACTACAAGACTAATTTACCAATCTAATAAAATGTTGCTGACATGGGCTAATTGAGTGACTGCTGAAGCACAAATGTCTAAATGGCACCTTGTGTAATCTATTATTCTAAGTCAACAGTAAGCTGATACCCCGACTAACGGTTTATAGACCAGACAATGAAATGATCACAACTGATCTGGTTGTATTATGGCTTTCCCCCCCAGTAAATTTACCCACACACCACTACTGATGTCACGCCATGACTCAGGGGACACTTATATGTTGAGTCAGGGTGTGAATATTCTATGTTGTGTTTTCTATGTTTCAGTCTAGGTGTTGTATTTCTATGTTTGGCCGGGTGTGATTCCCAATCAGAGACAGCTGTCACTCGTTGTCTCTGATTGGGGATCATACTTAGGCAGCCTATTGGCACTCGTTTGGTTGTGGGATCTTGTTCCGTGTGGACGCTTGTTTAGTGGTCAGCCTGAGGACTTCACGTTTCGTTGGTTTGTTGTTTTGTCGTGTGTTTAACGTTTAAATAAAGATGTACGCATTTCACGGTGCGCCTTGGTCTGACCCGTCCTTAAACGAACGTGAAAACTGATGTTAACGAATTGCATCTAGAGCCATATTTTTGTTATCATAGCCCAAAGATGGTTTATTCAATTCTTCCAATTTTTCATGTATTTGTCAGTCAACTGATATCATCATAATTTTTTTACTAAATTAAAGTCCTTTGGGATCATTCTGACTCCAACGAAAAGCATCTGATTCCTCCTATAGTAATTTGATAGGACCTTCATTAAAACGTCTGCCAACGGTATAAATAGTTGATAGTGTAGTATCTAGACAATTTATGACTTTGCTGATGTTTGCAAATGGTGTGTTAGAGGAAGTTGACTCAGCTTGCGGAAGCATCTGGAAAGCATTACTATAGGGGCACCCTAAAACAGAGGAAGTCTGTTATGTGGAGTCCTGGGATTGGTCTGTGGGGGAAAACACCCATATCAGGTTACATAGGATATAAATACCTTGGTTGGGACAAAGGACGGGGAAAAACAACATATTAGAGATTTGGCTGGTTGTTCTCCGGATTTTCTGCAGAAATCTGTAAATTGACGCTGAAAGTAAAGATGTAATAAACTATTATAATCGAGGACAGTGTCAGCGGATTTCTTGTCATCACAGCATCTCAGCATCGTTCTCGACACTACAATAGAACTGTAGTATAGAGCTCAGATACAAACAGCTGTATTGTTGTGTATTCTCCGAAAGGTAGTTATTCTAAGGCAAATCTAAAAAAGTATTTATTTGAATCCAGGGGGACCTGTATCAGTGATTTAGACCAGATAAACAGATCACCTGCAGAAATGAAGAACATTACGTTCTCGCCTGGTTATAACTGGTTATAACTAGGTATGACCGTGTACACAATCAAAATGACCTTGCATATATGCTTAGTTGCAGTCACAACAGCTCATAAGTCTGTCAGTGGGATGAATACTTGTTGAAACTGTAATGCAGAAACCAGCTACCGTCTAAACGTACACATAGCGCTGTATTGGTGGGTATTCTTCGAAGAATAGTTGGTTATTCCACCGGAAATGTTATATAAATACCATAATTCCTATAATATCCTCCAATATTCTATATGTGCAACTTGTTGTGGTATGTGGGTTGCTATAACATTTGGTTTGAAGTGACTTATAAAGTAAATAAAGACAGATAAGACATATTTTTGGTCATTGTATCTCAGTCAGGATCAATCTATGAATTACTTTTTGTCAATAAAATTAAATATATTTCCAATGTTGGTGTACCGCTCCTTTAAATGGCAGTCATTTTTACCACCTAAATATGACAACTTTTGTATTTACTTAAAAATAAATGATACTACAATCAAATTATGGTAAATCGGCTTTTAAGTACTTCCTTTGGAAAAAAGCTGCACATTATTTAAGGGAAAAATAGATATTTTTGTTTTACAGAATCTGCAAATTAATTGTCATTTAACAAAAATGATTATTTTATTTCAGATAACAGTAATTACATGTCCATTGATGTCCTTAAGAGTCGGTTGATGCACTAATTATCATAATACAATAAATCCCCATCAAAATCCGTCTGTTTAAAACAGAGATTTGTTTTTTTGCATGGGCTGCATCTCAATCTACTTCATCCGCCTGTATGTCTGCCTTCCGCATCCCAAAAATCACTATAGATAGAGAGAAGACAGGCTATGTGCCACACTGCCCACAAAATGAGGTGGAAACTGAGCTGCACTTCCTAACCTCCTGCCAAATAAACGATGATATGAGAAACACATATTTCCCTCAGATTACAAGGACCCCCAAATACTTTGAAAACAATTATAATATTGATAAGCTCCCGTATCTGTTAGGTGAAATATAGCAGCGTGCAATCATGGCAGCAAAATGTGTGACCTGTTGTGATAAGAATAGGGTAACCAGTGGAGAACAAACACCACAGTAAATAAAACCTAGGCCTAGATTTATCAGTTTATTTCATTTCCCTTGACATTTGTACTTCTACTTTTTGCACACACAGCTCACACTCTCCTACACACACCAGCTGGCTCCACTAGGGCCCTCTCATCCAGCTGTTACCACTAGGGCCCTCTCAGCCAACTGGCTCCACTAGGGCCCGCTCAGCCAGCTGTCTCCACTAGCTCACACTCTCCTACACACACCAGCTGGATGAGCGGGCCCTAGTGGAGCCAGCTGGCTGAAAGGGCCCTAGTGGAGCCAGCTGGCTGAGAGGGCCCTAGTGGAGCCAGTTGGCTGAGAGGGCCCTAGTGGAGCCAGTTGGCTGAGAGGGCCCTAGTGGAGCCAGTTGGCTGAGAGGGTCCTAGTGGAGCCAGTTGGCTGAGAGGGCCCTAGTGGAGCCAGTTGGCTGAGAGGGCCCTAGTGGTAACAGTTGGCTGAGAGGGCGCTAGTGGAGCCAGTTGGCTGAGAGGGCCCTAGTGGAGCCGGCATGCAGAGAGGGCCCTAGTGGAGCCAGTTGACTGAGAGGGCCCTAGTGGAGCCGGCATGCTGAGAGGGCCCTAGTGGTAACAGTTGGCTGAGAGGGCCCTAGTGGAGCCAGTTGGCTGAGAGGGCGCAAGTGGAGCTGGCATGCTGAGAGGGCCCTAGTGGAGCCAGTTGACTGAGAGGACCCTAGTGGAGCCACCTGGCTGAGAGGGCCCTAGTTGAGCCGGCTGGCTGAGAGGACCCTAGTGGAGGCAATTGGCTGAGAGGGGCCTAGTGGAGCCAGCTAGTTTATATTTCATTTACAGTGTACTGACCGATGGCCTTTACAGGTAAGGACTGATACACTCATTTTTATTTTATGCTTTTTTATATAGTTAAATTATTAACATTTCAAATGTCTTTCTCTTTTGAAACTTTTGTGTGTTTAAAGTTTACTGTTTATGATTGTTTATTTTACTTGCTTTGTCAATGTTAACATATGTTTCCCGTGTCAATGAAACCCCTTTGAATTGAACTGAGAGAGAGAGAGTGAGAGAGAGAGAGTGAGAGAGGGGGAGGGGCAAAAGAGAGGAGAAATGAACATCAACATGACCTTTCATGATGTGATGGGGAAGATAGGCTTATCGTTGGTATGACGCAACAACACCCATGTGTACACACATTCCCCTTCCTTGGAAAGGTGAACCTCTCTTTGCAGATGAGTTTATATATAATTTAATACCTTTCCTTTTGTCTGTTTTTGAAATCATTCATTTCATAGGTCAGAGGTCAAGCTGAGCCGTACCAGGAGTGGAAGAGTGGACAAGGTTACTGGTTGTGGTGACATAACTGGTGAGAAGTCAGTAATGAAAAGATATTCAGCTGACTGCGTGTTAGTCTGTCAGCCCTATCTCTTTTGACATATCCCTCTCTCTACTCCTCTTCTCTCTCACTCTCCATCTCCCCTCCCCTCCTCCTCTGTCCCATAGCCGCAGGAAGTAGTTTGGGGGTGTAGAAATACAGCTAAACCTAGGGTATGGCTAAATGGGGTGTGTTGAAATACAGCTATACCTAGGGTATGGCTAAATGGGGTCTGTAGAAATAAAACTAAACCTTGGGTATGGCTAAATGGGGTGTGTAGAAATACAGCTAAACCTAGGGTATGGCTAAATGGGGTGTATATAAATACAGTTAAACCTAGGGTATGGCTAAATGGGGTGTGTAGAAATACAGCTAAACCTAGGGTATGGCTAAATGGGGTGTGTTGAAATACAGCTAAACCTAGGGTATGGCTAAATGGGGTGTGTAGAAATACAGCTAAACCTAGGGTATGGCTAAATGGGGTGTGTAGAAATACAGCTAAATCTAGTGTATGGCTAAATGGGGTGTGTAGAAAAAAAGCTAAACCTAGTCTTTGGCTAAATGGGGTGTGTAGAAATACAGCTAAACCTAAAGGTATGGCTAAATGGGGTGGGTAGAAATACAGCTAAAACTAGTGTATGGCTAAATGGGGTGTGTAGAAACACAGCTAAACCTAGGGTATGGCTAAATGGGGTGTGTAGAAATACAGCTAAATCTAGGGTATGGTTAAATGGGGTGTGTAGAAACACAGTTAAACCTAGTGTATGGCTAAATGGGGTGTGTAGAAATACAGCTAAACCTAGGGTATGGCTAAATGGTGTGTGTAGAAATACAGCTAAACCTAGGGTATGGCTAAATGGGGTGTGTAGAAACACAGCTAAACCTAGGGTATGGCTAAATGGGGTGTATTGACCGACGGGTCAGGACTGATACACTTGTTTTTATTATTTTTTTTTTTTATATAGTTAAGAGAGGAGAAATGAACATCAACATCACCTTTCATGATGTGATGGGGAAGATTAGCTTATCGTTGGTATGGTGCAACAACACCCATGTGTACACACATTCCCCTTCCATGTGAACCTCTCTTTGCAGATGAGTTTACAGTATATCTAATTTAATACATCAGCTTTTCCTCAATCGTTCAGTTCCAGAGGTCAGAGGTCAATCTGAGCTGGGCCAATAGTGGAAGAGTGGAAAATATTACTGGTTAGGATGACATCACTGGTGAGAAGTCAGTTATAAAAATATATTTCCCTTCCATTAAATCTTTCTCTCTCCTCCACAAATCTCTATCTCCCCTCCCCTCCCCTCCCCTCCCCTCCCCTCCCCTCCCCTCCCCTCCCCTCCCCTCCCCTCCCCTCCCCTCTCTCTCCACTACGCTCTCCTCCGCCCCCCACCCATCCTCTCTCCTCCGCCCCATCTCTCTCTGCTCATCTCTCGCAGCCCTTTGACATCTCCCTCTCTATCTCCCCTCCCGTTCTCTGTCCCCTCTTCTCTCTCTCCACTACCCTCCCCTCCTCACTCTCTCTCTCTCTTTCTTCCTGACATATAGCATCAGGCTTGTTGAGCTTGACTCAGTTTACTTGGGTAACAGACCTCTAGCTACCCCCCTTCCCCTTGCTCTATTGAACCTTTAATAAACCTTTATTTAACTAGGCAAGTCAGTTAAAAACAAATTCTTATTTACAATGATGGCCTACCCAGGCCAAACCCTCCCCTAACCCGAACGATGCTGGGCCAATTGTGCACCGCTCTATGGGACTCCCAATAACAGCCGGTTGTGATATAGCCTGGGATCGAACCCGGGTCTGTACTGACGCCTCTATCACTGCGATGCAGTGCCTATGATCACTGCGCCTCTCGGGAGGCCATTGAAACATAAGACGAATATTAAATAGATACATAATATATACTCTCATTCATTTCCATAGGGAAAGATACAATCAATCATTGACACACTGAATATGCAACATCACATACACCATCACACCTTAATTGACATTAGTGCCTGTCCCCAGTTGGACAGTTATGCTACAGTAAATTACATTTACTGGTGATTACATCATTGTCCTGCTTTAAGAGAGATTTTTACTGTCTGCTTCCAGTTGTATGTTCTTTTACTAGCCCTGTAAATGATCATATATCTTACAATATCAAATCATATCTCAGTAACTGTCACAAGTGTATATGGCTATGCTCTGTCCCCACTCCCTCCTCTCTCTCGCTATCTCTCTCTCGCTCTGCTCCTCTCTCTCTCTCCCCACTCCCTCCTCTCTCCCTTCCCTCCTCTCTCTCCCCACTCCCTCCTCTATCTCAGTAACTGTCATAAGTGTATATCAGTATAACAGCATCCTACCTGTGCTCCAGAACAGGATCATCAATATCACTGCAGGTATCATATCTGTCTCTAACTGGGGCTCCACTGAGCTATACAAGTCTACTGTCATGAAGAGGGGACTGAAGAGTGGAAAATACTGCTAGGCTATATGACTTCTATCTTATTAGTTCATTAGGTCTTTGATGTGAGATAAACTTCTTAGCAACTTATCTTGGATCACTGGTTGAACTCAGCTACAGCAAAATGATGTTTTGAAAACCCCCACAGGAAACTGCTGAAAGAGCAGCAAAGTTCACATAGTGTGTGCTATAATATCTTAAATTATCATCAGTGCTTGACTTGGGAAAGTCACATCAAACTTTCTACTGCTTGAGTTCACCTCTTATAGAATATTGGTTAATGTTCCAGCACCTAAATATAAACAGTACCAGCACCCAAAATGAGTACTGATGAGGTCTCATGTTAGAGCAGGAGAAGGGGGGATGTGGTGTAGAAGCTAGAGGTCTGTTACCCAAGTCAACTCAACAGGTCTGATGCTATATGTCAGGGTCAGGCTGGGCTGGGCCAAGAGTGGAAAAGGTTACTGGTTATGATGACATCACTTGTGAGAAGTCAGTGATAATAATATATTCTCTCTCTCCCATCTCTCCCTCTCCTCCCTCTCTCCTCCCCTTTCCCTCCCCCTCTCAACATCTGCCACATTACTCTCTTCTTCCTCCCTCCCTCCCTCTCTCTCTCTCTCTCCCTCCACTCCTCAAATATATATTATATAATGTAAGGGGAGGGAAGGGAAAAGACGAGGGGAAGAGGGGGGAGGGAGGAGAGGAGAGTGGGGAGAGGAGGAGAGAGGGAGAGGAGGTTGAGAGAGGGAGAGGAGGAGAGGAGAGGAGGAGAGGAGGAGAGGAGGAGGAGGAGAGGAGAGGGGGGGGGGAGAGGGGGGAGAGAGGGAGAAGAGGAGAGGGTGGAGAGGGGAGAGAGGGAGAAGAGGAGAGGAGGAGAGGGGGAGAAGAGGAGAGGGGGAGAGGGGGAGAGAGGAAGAGGAGAGGGGGGAGAGAGGAAGAGGAGGAGAGGGGGAGAGGGAGAGAGAGGGAGAGGAGGAGAAGAGGAGGGAGGAGAGAGGTAGAGGAGGATAGGGGGAGAGGAGCAGAGAGGGATGAGGAGAGGGAGAGGAGGGGGGGAGAGGGGGGG
>NW_028157340.1:5000-17500 GCF_964263955.1 Coregonus lavaretus
TAGTTAACATTCCCATTAAGTTCTAGTTCGGGTTTGAGACAACATTAGGATGATAACGTCCCACAAACATCCAAAGAATGTTAATGATCGCCAAATATATATTTCTAAGAAAATGTTTGAAATGAAATATCCTTGAAATGTTCTCCTAACATTCACTAACATTTTGTTCCTAACATCTGTAAAAACTAGCACAGAACATTCCCCTAAGGTTCTCATTAGGTTGCCAGTGAATGTAATAACACAATGTTGTGGTAATTTTCTTTGAACATATCAAATCACATTTTTATTCGTCACATGCTTCATAAACAACAGGTGTAGACTAACAGTGAAATGCTTCCTGACGGGCCCTTCCCAACAATACAGAGAGAAAGAACATAGAGAAATAATACAACAGTAAAACACGTAATAATAAAAGTAATAATAGATCCATTATGAGTACCGATAACATGGTTTTATACACAGGGTACCAGTACCGAGTCCATGTGCAGGGGTACGAGGTAATAACATGGCTGTATACACGGGGTACCAGTACCGAGTCCATGTGCAGGGGTACGAGGTAATAACATGGCTGTATACACGGGGTACCAGTACCGAGTCAATATGCAGGGGTACGAGGTAATAACATGGTTTTATACACAGGGTACCAGTACCGAGTCCATGTGCAGGGGTACGAGGTAATAACATGGCTATATACACAGGGTACCAGTACCGAGTCCATGTGCAGGGGTACGAGGTAATAACATGGCTATATACACAGGGTACCAGTACCGAGTCCATGTGCAGGGGTACGAGGTAATATCTTGGCTGTATACACAGGGTACCAGTACTGAGTCCATGTGCAGGGGTACGAGGTAATAACATGGCTGTATACACGGGGTACCAGTACAGAGTCGATGTGCAGGGGTATGAGGTAATAACATGGCTATATACACGGGGTACCAGTACCGAGTCGATGTGCAGGGGTACGAGGTAATAACATGGCTGTATACACGGGGTACCAGTACCGAGTCGATGTGCAGGGGTACCAGGTAATAACATGGCTGTATACAGAGGGTACCAGTACTGAGTCCATGTGCAGGGGTACGAGGTAATAACATGGCTGTATACACGGGGTACCAGTACCGAGTCAATATGCAGGGGTACGAGGTAATTGAGGAAGATATGTTAATATAACTAGGAATAAAGTGACTAGGCAACAGGATAGATAATAAACATTAGCAGCAGCGTACGTGATAAGTCAAAAAAGGTTTGTGCAAAAAGGGTCAATGCAGGTAGCTATTTGGTTAACTATTTAACTAACTATTTAGCAGTCTTATGGCTTGGGGGTAGAAGCTGCTCAGGGTCCTGTTGGTTCCAGACTTGGTGCATCGGTACCGCTTGCTGTGCGTTAGCAGAGAGAACAGTCTATGACTTAAGTGGCTGGAGTCTTTGACAATTTTTAGGGCCTTCCTCTGACACTGCCTGGTATAGAGGTCCTGGATGGCAGGAAGCTTGGCCCCAGTGATGTACTGGGCTGTACGCACTACCCTCTGTAGTGCCTTGCGGTCAGATGCCAAGCAGTTGCTATACCAAGCGGTGATGCAGCAGGTCAAGATGCTCTCAATGGTGCAGTTGTAGAACCTTTTGAGGATCTGAGGACCCATGCCAAAACTTTTCAGCCTCCAGATGGGGAAGAGGCATTGTCGTGCCCTCTTCACGACTGTGTTGGTGTGTGTGGACCATGATAGATCTTTAGTGATGTCAACACCGAGGAACGTGAAGCTCTCGACCCGCGCCACTACAGCCCTGTCGATGTGAATGGGGGTGTGCTCGGCACTCCTGTTTCCTGTAGTCCACGATCATCTCCCTTGTCTTGCTCACGTTGAGGTAGAGGTTGTTGTCCAGGCACCACGCTGCCAGGTCTCTGACCTCCTCCCTATAGGCTGTCTCATCGTCATCGGTGATCAGGCCTACCACCGTCGTATCGTCAGCAAAACGTAATGATGGTGCAGGAGTCGTGCTTGGCCACGCAGTCGTGGGTGAACAGGGAGCACAGGAGGGGACTAAGCATGCACCCCCGAGGGGCCCCCGCGTTGAGGGTCAGCGTGGCGGATGTGTTGTTGCTTACCCTCACCACCTGGAGGTGTCCCGTCAGGAAGTCCAGGATACAGTTGCAGTGGGAGGTGTTCAGTCCCAGGGTCCTTAGCTTAGTGATGAGCTTGGAAGGCACAATGGTGTTGCAAGCTGAGCTGTAGTCAATCAACATATTTCTCACATAGGTGTTCCTCTTGTCCAGGTGGGAGAGGGCAGTGTGGAGTGCAACAGAGATTGTGTCATCTGTGGATCTGTTGGCGCGGTATGCGAATTGGAGTGGGGTCCAGTGTGTCTGGGATGACGATGTTGATATGAGCGATGACCAGCCTTCCAAAACATTACATTGCTACAGATATGAGTGCTATGGGGCGATAGTCATTTAAACAGGTTACCTTGGCATTCTTGGGCACAGGGACTATGTTGGTCAGCTTGAAACGTGTAGGAATTAAAGATTGGGTCACGGAGAGGTTGAAAATGTCAGTGAAGACACTTGCCAGTTGGTTAGCGCATGCTCTGAGTACACGTCCTGGTAATCCGTCTGGCCCTGCGGCCTTGTGAATGTTAACCTGTTTAAAGGTCTTACTCACATCGGCTATGGAGAGCGTGATCACACAGTCGTCCGGAACAGCTGGTACTCTCATGCATGGTTCAGTGTTGCTTGCCTCGAAGCGAGCATAGAAGGCATTTAGCTCGTCTGGTAGGTTCGCGTCACTGGGCAGCTTGCGGCTGGGTTTTTCCCTTTGTAATCCGTGAAAGTTTGCAAGCCCTGTCACATCCGACAAGCTTTAGAGCCGGTGTAAGCCTTGAAAGCGGCAGCTCTACCCTTTAGCTCAGTGCGGATGTTGCCTGTAATCCATGGCTTCTGGTTGGGGTATGTACGTACGGCCACTGTGGGGACGACGTCGTCGTCGATGATGTGGTAAACTCCTCAATGCCATCGGATGAATCCTAGAACATAGTTCCAGTCTGTGCTAGCAAAAATCAGTCCTGTAGTTTAGCATCCGCTTCATCGGACCACTTCCGGTACTTCCTGTTTGAGTATTTGCTTGTAAGCAGGAATCAGGAGGATAGAGTTATGGTCAGATTTGCCAAATGGAGAGCAAGGGAGAGCTTTGTATGAGTTACTGTGTGTGGAGTAAAGGTGATCTAGAGTTTTTCGCCTCTAGTTGCAGATGTGACATGCTGGTAGAAATTAGGTAAAAACGGATTTCAATTTCCCAGCATTATAATCACTGGCCACTAGGAGCGCCGCCTCAGGATAAGCGTTTTCTTATTTTCTTATGGCCATATTCAGCATCGGTTTGGGGTGGTAAATAGACAGCTATGAAAAAATATCTTGGTAAAACATACTGCCGCAACAAAATGTGGGCGCAATAGAAGTGGTTCTGAGGAAACATTACGGGAACGTTCTGCTAATGTTGATGGAGATGTTAGTAAAAACACCCATAACAACAAGCAGGGAATATTCCTACAATGGTCTCAAAGTTATAGTGTGACATTATGACATGATGGTTCCAATAACGTTCCCTGAACATACTTCAACAATAAAATGTTGGAGCAAGCTATTACTACTAACACCTATAACAACAAACAAGAAACATTTCTGCGATGCTCTTATAAAGTTATTCTGTAAGGTTATGACATGATTCATTGTTCTAAAAACATACTTCAACTACACTAAATATACAAAACGTATGTGGACACCCCTTCAAATTAGTGGATTCGGCTATTTCAGCCACACCCGTATAGGTGTATAAAATCGAACACACTGCCACGCAATCTCCATAGACAAACATTGGCAGTAGAATGGCCTTACTGAAGCGCTCAGTGACTTTCAATGTGGCACCGTAATAGGATGCCACCTTTTCAACAAGTCAGTTCGTAAAATGTCTGCCCTGATAGAGCTGCCCCGGTCAACTGTAAGTGCTGTTATTGTGAAGTGGAAACGTCTAGGAGCAACAATGGCTCAGCCGCGAAGTGGTAGGCCACACAAGCTCACAGAAAGGAACCACCGAGTGCTGAAGCGCGTTAAAATCGTCTGTCTTCAGTTGCAACACACACTACTGAGTTCCAAACTGCATCTGGAAGCAACATCAGCACAATAACTATTAGTTGGGAGCTTCATGAAATGGGTTTCCATGGCCGAGCAGCCGCACACAAGCCTAAGATCACCATGCGCAATGCCAAGCTTCGGCTGGAGTGGTGTAAAGCTTGCCGCCATTGGACTCTGGAGCAGTGGAAAAACCTTCTTTGGAGTGATGAATCACGCTTCACCATCTGGCAGTCCGACGGATGAATCTGGGTTTGGTGAATGCCAGGAGAACGCTACCTCCCCAAATGCATAGTGCCAACTGTAAAGTTTGGTGGAGGAGGAATAATGGTCTGGGACTGTTTTTCATGGTTCAGCCTCCTTAGTTCCAGTGAAGGGAAATCTTAACGCTACAGCATACAATGACATTCTAGACAATTCTGTGCTTCCAACTTTGCGGCAACAGTTTGGGGAAGGCCCTGATGTTTGACTGGCCTGCACAGAGCCCTGACCTCAACGCCCATCGAACACCTTTGGGATGAACTGTGAGCCAGGCCAAATTGTCAAACATCAGTGCCCGACCTCACTAATGCTCTTGTGCCTGAATGGAAGCAAGTCTCCGCAGCAATGTCCCAACATCTATAAAAAATAAAAATAAAAATAAAAATAATGTATGCATTCACTAACTGTAAGTCGCTCTGGATAAGAGCGTCTGCTAAATGCCTTAAATGTAAAATGTAGTGGAAAGACTGACTGCAAGCCAGGCCTAATCGCCCAACCTCACTAATGCTTTTGTGCCTGAATGGAAGCAAGTCCCCGCAGCAATGTTCCAACATCTAGTGGAAAGCCTTCCCAGAAGAGTGGAGGCTGTTATAGCAGCAAAGGGGGGGACCAACTCCATATTAATGCCCATGATTCTGGAATGAGATGTTTGACGAGCTGGTGTCCACATGCTTATTCTCATGTAGAGAATAATGGAAGCAGTTGTGATATATCATATTTCATTTACATTTTAGTCATTTCTCCAGAGCGACTTACAGTTAGTGCACACATTATTTTTCATACTGGCCCCCCGTGGGAATTGAACCCACAACCCTGGCGTTGCAAACGCCATGCTCTACCAACTGAGCTACATCCAAAATCAAGCAAAATCCCTACGGTGAAGCATGGCGGTGGCAGCATACTGCTGTGAGGATGTTTTTCAGCGGCAGGGACTGGGAGACTAACCAGGATCGAGGGAAAGATGAACGGAGCAAAGTATAGAGAGATCATTGATGAAAACCTGCTCCAGAGCGCTCAGGACCTCAGACTGGGGTGAAGGTTCACCTTCCAACAGGTCAACGACCCTAAGCACACAGCCAAGACAACGCAGGATTGGCTTCGGGACAAGTCTCTGAATGTCCTTGAGTGGCCCAGCCAGAGCCTGGACTTGAACCCGATCGAACATCTCTGGTGAGACCTAAAAATAGCTGTGCAGCGACGCTCCCCATTGAACCTGACAGAGCTTGAGAGGATCTGCAGAGAAGAATGGGAAAAACTCCCCAAATACAGGTGTGCCAAGCTTGTAGCGTCATACCCAAGAAGACTTGAGGCTGTAATGTCTGCCAAAGGTGCTTCAACAAAGTACTGAGTGAATGGTCTGAATACTTATGTAAATGTGATATTTCCGTTGTTGTTTTTTTACATATACATTTGCAAAACTTTTTACAAACCTGTTTTTGCTTTGTCATTATGGGGGTACTGTGTGTAGATTGATGAGGGGGAAAAAACAATTTAATTCAATTTTAAAATAAGGCTGTAACGTAACACAATGTGACAAAAGTCAAGGGGTCTGAATACTTTCCGAATGCACTGTACTGTAGTTATCCTCTTTTTACAAAGACAAAGATCACGACCTGGAAGTCAGTGGATGAACAGCTTTATATTTGTATTAGTTCCATCCCACACAGTGGATTAATTCCAGGGATAACGCTCCCAGGTAAGATCCCCACTTGCGACTTTTAACAAAATATGGTAAAACTGTGTTGGTACAATAAATATCTAATAAATTGTCATGTGATTCCAAAATATAATTGCCATATGATTTTCTACATGAATTGTTGTACAACTAACTTCCTCAACACTAACTATGACATAAACCACCTGTTCAAAACTTACATTGAATCATTCTAGGAACATAGGAAAAACATTCTAAGAACATTGAGGGAATGTTTTGTGAAACCTGACACAAACATTGTAAGAATGTCATCACAAATGGACAGATTTTGTGTTTTGGGAAGTTATCTGTTGGGATGTACCCACACTGTTCCCACAACCTAATTAAATGTTCTGGGAACCTTTAAAGAACTCTGACCAGCTGTTATGTCAACATTCTTGCAACATCAGGCAAATGTTTTTTCAACCTAATAGAAACACTGTAATCATCAGCACAACTGGACAGTTTTTCTGTTTTGGCAACATATCTCCTGTTATGTCCCCACAATGTTCCCACAACCTAAAGATATGTGTTAGGAACTATTAAAGACCATAAAAACCTGTTCTGGGAACATTCTTGTAAAATCAGGTGAATGTTTTTTACACCCTAAAAGATTGGGAACATTGTATAATAATCCGCACAACTGGACAGTTGTTGTGTTTTGGGAACATACAGTACCAGTCAAAAGTTTGGACAGACCTACTCATTCAAGGGTTTTTCTTAATTTTATTTTTATGTTCTACATTGTAGAATAATAGTGAAGACATCAAAACTATGAATTAACACATATGGAATCATGTAGTAACCAAAAAAGTGTTAAACAAATCAAAATATATTTTATATTTGAGATTCTTCAAATAGCCACCCTTTGCCATGATGACAGCTTTGCACGCTCTTGGCATTCTCTCAACCAGCTTCATGAGGTAGTCACCTGGAATACATTTCAATTAACAGGTGTGCCTTCTTAAAAGTTAATTTGTGGAATTTCTCTCCATCTTAATGTGTTTGAGCCAATCAGTTGTGTTGTGACAAGGTAGGGGGGGTATACAGAAGATAGCCCTATTTGGTAAAAGACCAAGTCCATATTATGGCAAGAACAGCTCAAATAAGCAAAGAGAAACGACAGTCCATCATCACTTTAAGACATGAAGGTCAGTCAATATGGAAAATGTCAAGAACTTTGAAAGTTTCTTCAAGTGCAGTCGCAAAAACCATCAAGTGCTATGATGAAACTGGCTCTCATGAGGACCGCCACAGGAATGGAAGACCCAGAGTTACCTCTGCTGCAGAGGAAAAGTTCATTAGAGTCTACAATGTAAGAATAAAGAAAACTCCTTGAATGATAGGTGTGTCCAAACTTTTGACTGGTAGTGTATATTTTGTGATGTCCCTACAATTTTCCCACCAGACTGTTACCACAACCTAATGAAACATTCTGGGAACCTTCAAATAAAAGACAACACGTGTTCTGGGAATAATCTTGAAATGTCAGGCGAATGTTTTATACAAACATTGTATAATTATCAGCACAATTGGACAGTTTATGTGCCTTGAGAACATTTTCTGCAACCTAACGAATGTACTGGGAACGTTCACAGAACCAATTTTGGTTTGCTGGGTCCTCTACTCATAATATGCCATAAACCGAATGGTGCTTGGAGAGGTAAATAATTTAACACACTGCATTTGCCGCTGGCCCACCTTATCATTATCAATTTATGCTTGGAAATGTTGGAGTGTGTTTGCACCTATCACTATTAATTTACCTTTGACAAAAGTTTCCATGTGTGTGTGTGTGTGTGTGTGTGTGTGTGTGTGTGTGAGCACCTCCCATTATGAATTTACGTTTGAAAGTGTGTGTGTGTGTGTGTGTGTGTTTGTCTGTGTCTCTCTCTGTGTGTGTGTGTGTGTGTGTGCGAGCACCTAGCATTATGAATGTACGTCTGAATGCATAACAGCAGATTACAAATGACCACATTAAAGGGTAGAGAGGAGAGGGGGTGGGGGGGGGGGGGGGTAGAGAGAGGGAGGGAAGAGAGATAGAGAGGGGAGAGAGAGAGAGAGGGGGTGAGGGAGAGAGAGAGAGGAGGTGAGGGAGAGAGAGGAGGAGAGGGACAGAGAGGAGGAGAGAGAGAGAGAGGATGAGAGGGAGAGGAGGA
The DNA here is from genome assembly GCF_964263955.1 of Coregonus lavaretus. Classification (NCBI taxonomy): domain Eukaryota; kingdom Metazoa; phylum Chordata; class Actinopteri; order Salmoniformes; family Salmonidae; genus Coregonus; species Coregonus lavaretus. The sequence goes on from NW_028157340.1 coordinate 13,237, forward strand.
GGAGAGAGAGAGAGAGAGGAGGTGAGGGAGAGAGAGGAGGAGAGGGACAGAGAGGAGGAGAGAGAGAGAGAGGATGAGAGGGAGAGGAGGAGGAGAGAGAGAGAGAGAGGAGGTGAGGGAGAGAGAGGTGAGGGAGAGAGAGGAGGTGAGGGAGAGAGAGGAGGAGAGGGAGAGAGAGGAGCGAGAGGAGATGCGGGAGAGAGAGGAGGTGAGGGAGAGAGAGGAGGTGATTCCTTGACTGCCACTTACTCCAATAGTTCTCATTCTGATTTTCTCATGTTCTATGGTTGTCTATGAATTACATGCGAGCTGTCTTTCCCAAGTCCCATTCGTACCATAAAACTTGTTTTCCCCCGTCAACCCATTAGCCTTCCTTCCATCCAGTCCAGGCCCTGATTCCAATTCCCAGAAACATCTCTTATTCAAATAAGGAAGACATACGAGTTTAAAATAAGGGCAAATGTGTGTCTGTGTGTGTGTGTGTCTGTGTGTGTGTGTCTGTGTGTGTGTGTTTGTGTGTGTCTGTGTGTGTGTGTGTGTGTTAGTGTGTGTGTGTGGGTGTTAGTGTGTGTGTGTGTGTGTGTTAGTGTGTGTGTGTGTGTGTATGTTAGTGTGTGTGTGTGTGTGTTAGTGTGTGTGTTAGTATGTGTGTGTGTTAGTGTGTGTGTGTGTTAGTGTGTGTTAGTGTGTGTGTTAGTATGTGTGTGTGTGTGTTTGTGTGTGTGTTTGTGTGTGTGTTAGTGTGTGTGTGTGTGTGTGTTAGTGTGTGTGTGTGTGTTTGTGTGTGTGTGTGTTAGTGTGTGTGTGTGTGTTAGTTTGTGTGTGTGTTAGTGTGTGTGTTAGTGTGTGTGTTAGTGTGTGCGTTAGTGTGTGTGTGTGTTAGTGTGTGTGTGTGTTAGTGTGTGTGTGTGTGTTAGTGTGTGTGTGTGTGTTAGTGTGTGTGTGTGTGTAGCCCCCCACAACGTCTTGCCAGCCACCTTCTCGCTTCGAAAGGGACCGATGCAGCGAATGAGCGCAATGACCTTTACATCCATGTAGCTAGCTGTGTGTGTGTGTGTGTGTGTGTGTGTGTGTGTGTGTGTGTGTGTGTGTGTGTGTGTGTGTGTGTGTGTGTGTGTGTAGCCGGCTGGTGTGTGTACTTACATCAACGTAATTTGCATTAATGTAATCAGAGTTCTGCTCTCCCTCCAGGGGCTGAAGTCTGACTCGGGAGTGATCATCTGGAACAGAGGGATGAAGAGAGGGAGGACAGAAACCAGAACCAGAATGAATCACGTTAAATCAAGAAGGAAGGGACACAGACGGAGAGAGATGAGGGAGAGGAAGGAGGAGGTGAAGGAGAGAGAGGAGGTGAGGGAGAGAGAGAGAGGAGGTAAGGGAGAGAGAGAAGGAGAGGGAGAGAGAGGAGGTGAGGGAGAGAGAGGAGGTGAGGGAGAGAGAGGAGGTGAGGTAGAGAGAGAGAGGAGGTGAGGGAAAGAGAGAGAGGAGGTAAGGGAGAGAGAGAAGGAGAGGGAGAGAGAGGAGGTGAGGGAGAGATAAGAGGAGAGGGAGAGAGAGGAGGTGAGGGAGAGAGAGGAGGTGAGGGAGAGAGAGGAGGTGAGGTAGAGAGAGAGAGGAGGTGAGGGAAAGAGAGAGAGGAGGTGAGGGAGAGAGAGGAGGATAGAGAGAGAGAGGAGGTGAGGGAAAGAGAGAGAGGAGGTGAGGGAGAGAGAGGAGGATAGGGAGAGAGAGGAGGTGAGGGAGAGAGAGAAGGAGAGGGAGAGAGAGGAGGTGAGGGAGAGAGAGGAGGTGAGGTAGAGAGAGAGAGGAGGTGAAGGGAAAGCGAGAGAGGAGGTAAGGGAGAGAGGGAATGAGAGGGAGAGAGAGGAGGTGAGGGAGAGATAGGAGGAGAGGGAGAGAGAGAGAGAGGAGGTGAGGGAGAGAGAGGAGGATAGGGAGAGAGAGGAGGTGAGGGAGAGAGAGAGAGGAGGTGAGGGAGGGAGAGAGAGGTGAGGGAGAGAGAGAGAGAGGAGGTGAGGGAGAGAGAGGAGAGGGAGAGAGAGGAGGTGACGGAGAGAGAGGAGGAGAGGGAGAGAGAGGAGGAGAGGGAGAGAGAGGAGGTGACGGAGAGAGAGGAGGAGAGGGAGAGAGAGGAGGAGAGGGAGAGAGAGGAGGTGACAGAGAGAGAGGAGGAGAGGGAGAGAGAGGAGGTGACGGAGAGAGAGGAGGAGAGGGAGAGAGAGGAGGAGAGGGAGAGAGAGGAGGTGACGGAGAGAGAGGAGGAGAGGGAGAGAGAGGAGGAGAGGGAGAGAGAGGAGGAGAGGGAGAGAGAGGAGGAGAGGGAGAGAGAGGAGGAGAGGGAGAGAGAGGAGGTGACGGAGAGAGAGGTGAGGGAGAGAGAGGAGGAGAGGGAGAGAGAGGAGGAGAGGGAGAGAGAGGAGGAGAGGGAGAGAGAGGAGGAGAGGGAGAGAGAGGAGGAGAGGGAGAGAGAGGAGGAGAGGGAGAGAGAGGAGGTGACGGAGAGAGAGGTGAGGGAGAGAGAGGAGGAGAGGGAGAGAGAGGAGGAGAGGGAGAGAGAGGAGGAGAGGGAGAGAGAGTGACAGTAGACCTACTGAGGAGGTCACCAATGAAGGCATGAGCTCAAAATATAAATATAAATACTGGCATACCACTTTCTCCAAATAAAAAGCATTGATATCTTCAAGACTTTTAGACAATGATATTATTATACTTTTGACCCATACAGTATATACAGTATCTCTGAGTACATACAGTATATACAGTATCTCTGAGTACATACAGTATATACAGTATCTCTGAGTCGGCCAATGCACTACCCAAAGATAAGCATTCCAGTAGTTGACTAATATAATAACTTTGCCCAGAACTCGCTTTGGTGATGAATTTTCACTTCGTTATGTTATAAAATACTTTTTACCAAGACAAATATGAGTCTTTATGTTCTGAATCATTCAGTGGGGGTCTTTCGCTAACATATCATTAACACTATATCTAAAAAAAGTCTGATTTCATAACCTAGTACATCCGATAATAAGTCACCCATCTCTGTTGACAGAGTGTGTCTCGCCGCTTTCTCGTAGCGACTTTTGAGAATTGTACATGTTGTGGTGGTCTTCTGCAAAAGTAGTTTCAGCGGGTCGCAAAAAAAGCTAAATTAACACGGGCTGAATGACATGTTAAAAGGCTTTGAAAATATAAAGCTTGCGGTACGCTCAGTCCTCTGTTGACATTTCAGAGATACGCTTGTTTTTGTGAGAAATCTTCTAAAAAAATTACAGGAATTTTGCATTAATATGAAAAACATATACTAAAATATGAAAATACTACATGTCATGTCTCAAAATATTGTTTTTATGTCCTGTGGATTCTATAAGAAAGATGACTAGTTCAATTGTGAGCCTGTCAGACGTTATTTTCCAGATGTCTTTTTTGGTTGTAAAATTCTCTGGCCTCCATCCTACAAGGGTAAAAACTCCAATAACACATTATAATAGAGACATGAGGATTGGACCATTGGTTTTCTTAAAGGCGTATCTAAAAGATTAACATATTATTTTACCCATTGGTCAAAATATGCATTTTTGATTGGACATAATATAGATTCATATTGATCAGAGAAGAGATAGAGAGACCAGTCTATAATATAGATTCGTATTGAGCAGATTATGCTTTATACACACACGCAATAATGTTCCCATATCGGTTCTTCATCCGGTTCTCATCTTTCTTAGCGGAGTCCCACGGAGCTGACTGTCCCTCAAAGAAGCTCTGAAGAGAGGGACAGAAAAGAGGGAGAAAAAGAGGGGGGGGGGGGGGGGGGGAAGACCAGAGGGGGGAGGACATGAGATGTGATGTCAAGTCTTTAAATTATAATAAAGAACAAAATATTATCTGTCAGCTCGTAAAAAAGGAAATATTGGAAAGACAGAAAAAAAAGAGGTAAAGAGGTAAACAAATTCAATCCCTTTTAGACAACTTCCTGGACAAAACGTTCCACTGTAATAGTGAAGGTGTAAACTTGGCAGTAGAAAACCTAAACAGTATATTTGACCTCTCAGCTTCCCTATCAAATCTAAAAATCTCTAACAGAAAACCAAAGAAAAGTAATAACAGTGATAAATGGTTTGATGAAGAATGCAAAAACCTAAGAAAGAAATTGAGAAACCTATCCAACCAAAAACATAGAGACCCAGAAAACCTGAGCCTACGCCTTCACTATGGTGAATCACTAAAACAATACAGAAATACACTACGGAAAAAGAAG
>NW_028157340.1:22500-35000 GCF_964263955.1 Coregonus lavaretus
GTCAGTGTGTGTGTGTGTGTGTGTGTGTGTCTGTCATTGTCAGTGTGTGTGTGTGTGTCTGTAATTGTCAGTGTGTGTGTGTGTCTGTAATTGTCAGTGTGTGTGTGTGTGTGTGTGTGTGTCTGTCATTGTCAGTGTGTGTGTGTGTCTGTCATTGTCAGTGTGTGTGTGTGTCTGTCATTGTCAGTGTGTGTGTGTGTGTGTGTGTGTGTGTGTGTGTGTGTCTGTCATTGTCAGTGTGTGTGTTGGATCCAAGCCAGCAGATTACTCTAAACAAATCCATGTTATTGTTAATTTCTTTGTAATCAACTCGGCTTATCAGAAAATTACACCCCAATACATTTCCAGTCCAACCCTGAACCTAGCCATGTAACAGCAGTTAAATATAGACTCAAGGAACTCTGGAAGAGCAATTCAGAATAATGCTCATGATGAATAATTTATATCCAGGCTTCTTTGAGAGGAAAGCTTCCCTCTATTTCCCTTCATGTATTTTAAAGCCAGAGACACTTTGTTAGCTAGAGAATAAATCCGGGATTGAGAGTCTTGATCAATCATAGATGTTGCAGCATCTCAGACGCCTCCATCTATCTACACACGGGCCGACCGACCGGTACCGTTTGTCTAAAAGATGGAAGCTTTTGCTTTAAGAGAGACAGGCAACACAGTGAGATGGAAGCATTTCCTTTAAGAGACAGGCAACGCAGTGAGATGGAAGCCTTTCCTTTAAGAGACAGGCAACACAGTGAGATGGAAGCCTTTCCTTTAAGAGAGACAGGCAACACAGTGAGATGGAAGCCTTTCCTTTAAGAGAGACAGGCAACACAGTGAGATGGAAGCCTTTCCTTTAAGAGACAGGCAACACAGTGAGATGGAAGCCTTTCCTTTAAGAGAGACAGGCAACACAGTGAGATGGAAACCTTTCCTTTAAGAGAGACAGGCAACACAGTGAGATGGAAGCCTTTCCTTTAAGAGAGACAGGCAACACAGTGAGATGGAAGCCTTTCCTTTAAGAGAGACAGGCAACACAGTGAGATGGAAGCCTTTCCTTTAAGAGAGACGGGCAACACAGTGAGATGGAAGCCTTTCCTTTAAGAGACAGGCAACAAAGTGAGATGGAAGCCTTTCCTTTAAGAGAGACAGGCAACACAGTGAGATGGAAGCCTTTCCTTTAAGAGAGACAGGCAACACAGTGAGATGGAAGCCTTTCCTTTAAGAGAGACAGGCAACACAGTGAGATGGAAGCCTTTCCTTTAAGAGACAGGCAACACAGTGAGATGGAAGCCTTTCCTTTAAGAGAGACAGGCAACACAGTGAGATGGAAACCTTTCCTTTAAGAGAGACAGGCAACACAGTGAGATGGAAGCCTTTCCTTTAAGAGACAGGCAACAAAGTGAGATGGAAGCCTTTCCTTTAAGAGAGACAGGCAACACAGTGAGATGGAAGCCTTTCCTTTAAGAGAGACAGGCAACACAGTGAGCCAAGCACCAGGCTGGCAGGCAGGAGAGAGTGACCAATGCTACAAGGATATACTTCAACGCATTAAAGTCCTGATGATTAGCCGTTTAGCGCTTTTTACTCTCTCAGTGTCTGTGACCCAAATGGCACCACATTCTCAATATATAGTGTACTCCTTTTGACCAGGAACATATACGGCACTAGTGTACAATGTAAGGTATAGGGTGTCATTTGGGACTCTGACTCTTTCTCTCTGTGATGGTAAAATATGACCCTGTTTATATGGAGCCAGTCAAAAATATGTCCCTGTCTTCATGGAGCCAGTCAAAAATATGTCCCTGTCTTCATGGAGCCAGTCAAAAATACGTCCCTGTCTTCATGGAGCCAGTCAAAAATATGTCCCTGTCTTCATGGAGCCAGTCAAAAATATGTCCCTGTCTTCATGGAGCCAGTCAAGCCGAGACAGATATGTGCCTTCTAGATGGATTAGGAGGGATATTTCCTCACAGCAGTGCATCTTGGGACAGGAGGGGAGAGAGAACGTGATGACAGCAGCCCAATGTCATCCTCTCTGTCTGTCACTGTCATTCTGAAGGATAAATGGTTTCATATCCACATAAAGCTATGTAACAAGACAAATCAGGTCACAGACAAAGGACTTCCTATTGCCAATGCATTGCACTTCTTTTGGCCCTGGTCAAAAGTAGTGAACTATAGGAAATAGGATAACATTTTGGGCACAGCCATTTTCACTCTGAAGACTACATGGTTTAATATCAATATAACACTATATAATATATAATATAATGCTCTAACTCTGAAGTCTACAGGGTTTAATATAATATATAACACTATATAATATATAATATAATATAATAACACTATATAATATATAATATAATATAATAACACTATATAATATATAATATAATATAATAACACTATATAATATATAATATAATATAATAACACTATATAATATATAATATAATAACACTATATAATATATAATATAATAACACTATATAATATATAATATAACATAATAACACTTTTAAATATATATTATAATATAATAACACTATATAATATATAATATAGTATAATATATAACACTATATAATATATAATATAATATAATAACACTATATAATATATAATATAATATAATAACACTATATAATATATAATATAATATAATATAATAACACTATATAATATATAATATAATATAATACTCTAACTCTGAAGTCTACAGGGTTTAATATAATATATAACACTATATAATATATAATATAATATAATAACACTATATAATATATAATATAATATAATGACTATATAATATATAATATAATATAATAACACTATATAATATATAATATAATATAATAACACTATATAATATATAATATAATATAATAACACTATATAATATAATATATAACACTATATAATATATAATATAATATAATAACACTATATAATATATAATATAATATAATAACACTATATAATATATAATATAATGCTCTAACTCTGAAGTCTACAGGTTTTAATATAATATATAATATAATACAGTGGGGGAAAAAAGTATTTAGTCAGCCACCAATTGTGGAAGTTCTCCCACTTAAAAAGATGAGAGAGGCCTGTAATTTTCATCATAGGTACACGTCAACTATGACAGACAAATTGAGAAAACAAAATCCAGAAAATCACATTGTAGGATTTTTAATGAATTTATTTGCAAATGATGGTGGAAAATAAGTATTTGGTCACCTACAAACAAGCAAGATTTCTGGCTCTCACAGACCTGTAACTTCTTCTTTAAGAGGCTCCTCTGTCCTCCACTCATTGCCTGTATTAATGGCACCTGTTTGAACTTGTTATCAGTATAAAAGACACCTGTCCACAACCTCAAACAGTCACACTCCAAACTCCACTATTGCCAAGTCCAAAGAGCTGTTAACGGACACCAGAAACAAAATTGTAGACCTGCACCAGGCTGGGAAGACTGAATCTGCAATAGGTAAGCAGCTTGATTTTAAGAAATCAACTGTGGGAGCAATTATTAGGAAATGGAAGACATACAAGACCACTGATAATCTCCCTCGATCTGGGGCTCCACGCAAGATCTCACCCCGTGGGGTTCTCCCACTTAAAAAGATGAGAGAGGCCTGTAATTTTCATCATAGGTACACGTCAACTATGACAGACAAAATGAGGAAAAAAATCCAGAAAATCACATTGTAGGATTTTTAATGAATATATTTGCAAATTGTGGTGGAAAATAAGTATTTGGTCAATAACAAAAGTTTCTCAATACTTTGTTATATACCCTTTGTTGGCAATGACACAGGTCAAACGTTTTCTGTAAGTCTTCACAAGGTTTTCACACACTGTTGCTGGTATTTTGGCCCATTCCTCCATGCAGATCTCCTCTAGAGCAGTGATGTTTTGGGGCTGTCGCTGGGCAACACGGACTTTCAACTCCCTCCAAAGATTTTCTATGGGGTTGAGATCTGGAGACTGGCTAGGCCACTTCAGGACCTTGAAATGCTTCTTACGAAGCCAATCCTTCGTTGCCCGGGCGGTGTGTTTGGGATCATTGTCATGCTGAAAGACCCAGCCACGTTTCATCTTCAATGCCCTTGCTGATGGAAGGAGGTTTTCACTCAAAATCTCACGATACATGGCCCCATTCATTCTTTCCTTTACACGGATCAGTTGTCCTGGTCCCTTTGCAGAAAAACAGCCCCAAAGCATGATGTTTCCACCCCCATGCTTCACAGTAGGTATGGTGTTCTTTGGATGCAACTCAGTATTCTTTGTCCTCCAAACACGACGAGTTGAGTTTTTACCAAAAAGTTCTATTTTGGTTTCATCTGACCATATGACATTCTCCCAATCCTCTTCTGGATCATCCAAATGCACTCTAGCAAACTTCAGACAGGCCTGGACATGTACTGGCTTAAGCAGGGGGACACGTCTGGCACTGCAGTATTTGAGTCCCTGGCGGCGTAGTGTGTTACTGATGGTAGGCTTTGTTACTTTGGTCCCAGCTCTCTGCAGGTCATTCACTAGGTCCCCCCGTGTGGTTCTGGGATTTTTGCTCACCGTTCTTGTGATCATTTTGACCCCACGGGGTGAGATCTTGCGTGGAGCCCCAGATCGAGGGAGATTATCAGTGGTCTTGTATGTCTTCCATTTCCTAATAATTGCTCCCACAGTTGATTTCTTCAAACCAAGCTGCTTACCTATTGCAGATTCAGTCTTCCCAGCCTGGTGCAGGTCTACAATTTTGTTTCTGGTGTCCTTTGACAGCTCTTTGGTCTTGGCCATAGTGGAGTTTGGAGTGTGACTGTTTGAGGTTGTGGACAGGTGTCTTTTATACTGATAACAAGTTCAAACAGGTGCCATTAATACAGGTAACGAGTGGAGGACAGAGGAGCCTCTTAAAGAAGAAGTTACAGGTATGTGAGAGCCAGAAATCTTGCTTGTTTGTAGGTGACCAAATACTTATTTTCTACCATAATTTGCAAATAAATTCATAAAATATCCTACAATGTGATTTTCTGCATTTTGTTTTCTCAATTTGTCTGTCATAGTTGACGTGTACCTATGATGAAAATTACAGGCCTCTCTCATCTTTTTAAGTGGGAGAACTTGCACAATTGGTGGCTGACTAAATACTTTTTTTCCCCACTGTATAATATAATAACACTATTGTTCTCTCTTCACTCTATTTCTCTCTTTCTGTCTCTGTCCTAACCTTCTTCTCCCTCTCGCTCCCCATCTCTCCCTCCCTCTCTGTTTCTCTCAGACAGTCTCAAAGACCATTCTTCAATCCCGTTTTTTATTTGACAATAGCCCAGTATGACAAGGACAGGGTAGTCAATATTCATAGAGAAATAGAGAGGGGGAGAGAATATGGAGGGCAGACGGGGTACTCAGAAACAGCACGAAAAGTAGAATTAACGGGAAACTCAACGTCAAAATGAAGCTAGTGTTTCCGCTGCTACTGTAGATGTCTTTCTCCTCTTCATCAGCAGCGTCTGGGAGATTACGTACCGCTGCAGTTATATTCAATGTTTACGTACCGCTGCAGTTGTTTTCATTGCAAGACTATATACAATATCCCCTCCCCGGTTTAGTCTTACTCCCTGCTCGTCATCTGTCTGTGTGAGTATGGTTACTGGGTATACAGTATAATATCCCCTCCCCGGCTTAGTCTTACTCCCTGCTCGTCATCTGTCTGTGTGAGTATGGTTACTGGGTATACAGTATAATATCCCCTCCCCGGCTTAGTCTTACTCCCTGCTCGTCATCTGTCTGTGTGAGTAATCATAGCAGTGGGAACGGTCCAAATGGCACTCTATTCCCTATATAGGGTACTACTTTTGACAAGACCCCAGTGGGCCCTATAAAGGTAGTGACTACTATGGGCCCTATAAAGGTAGTCCACTACTATGGGCCCTGATCAAAAGTAGTACCCTATGTAGGGAATATGGTGCCATTTGGTGTGCAACCAGAGTGAATACTAACACTTTAAACACACAGTCATTATGTGGAGGACACAGTAAAGTGACAATAGGACAGCAGTATGGTTACTGGGGATACAGCAGTATGGTTACTGGGGATACAGCGGTATGGTTACTGGGGATACAGCAGTATGGTTACTGGGGATACAGCAGTATGGTTACTGGGGATACAGCAGTATGGTTGCTGGGGATACAGCAGTATGGTTACTGGGGATACAGCGGTATGGTTACTGGGGATACAGCAGTATGGTTACTGGGGATACAGCAGTATGGTTACTGGGGATACAGCAGTATGGTTACTGGGGATACAGCAGTATGGTTACTGGGGATACAGCAGTATGGTTACTGGGGATACAGCGGTATGGTTACTGGGGATACAGCAGTATGGTTACTGGATATACAGCAGTATGGTTGCTGGGGATACAGCAGTATGGTTACTGGGGAAACAGCAGTATGGTTACTGGGGATACAGCAGTATGGTTACTGGGGATACAGCAGTATGGTTACTGGGGATACAGCAGTATGGTTACTGGGAATACAGCAGTATGGTTACTGGGGATACAGCAGTATGGTTACTGGGGATACAGCAGTATGGTTACTGGGGATACAGCAGTATTGTTACTGGGGATACAGCAGTATGGTTACTGGGGATACAGCAGTATGGTTACTGGGGATACAGCAGTATGGTTGCTGGGGATACAGCAGTATGGTTACTGGGGATACAGCAGTATGGTTACTGGGGATACAGCAGTATGGTTACTGGGGATACAGCAGTATGGTTACTGGGGATACAGCAGTATGGTTACTGGGGATACAGCAGTATGGTTACTGGGGATACAGCAGTATGGTTACTGGGGATACAGCAGTATGGTTACAGCGTTAACAGTATGGTTACTGGGGATGTATGGGTATGGATTAATCATTTCGTGAGTTCCCCTGGTATGGATTAATCATTTAGTGAGTTCCCCTGGTATGGATTAATCATTTAGTGAGTTCCCCTGGTATGGAATAATCATTTAGTGAGTTCCCCTGGTATGGATTAATCATTTAGTGAGTTCTCCTGGTATGGAATAATCATTTAGTGAGTTTCCCTGGTATGGATTAATCATTTAGTGAGTTCCCCTGGTATGGATTAATCATTTAATGAGTTTCCCTGGTATGGATTAATCATTTAGTGAGTTCCCCTGGTATGGATTAATCATTTAGTGAGTTCCCCTGGTATGAATTAATCATTTAGTGAGTTCCCCTGGTATGAATTAATCATTTAGTGAGTTCCTCTGGTATGGATTAATCATTTAGTGAGTTCCTCTGGTATGAATTAATCATTTAGTGAGTTCCTCTGGTATGGAATAATCATTTAGTGAGTTCCTCTGGTATGGATTAATCATTTAGTGAGTTCCTCTGGTATGAATTAATCATTTAGTGAGTTCCTCTGGTATGGATTAATCATTTAGTGAATTCCCCTGGTATGGATTAATCATTTAGTGAGTTCCCCTGGTATGAATTAATCATTTAGTGAGTTCCCCTGTTATTAATTAATCACTTAGTGAGTTCCCCTGGTATGGATTAATCATTTAGTGAGTTCCCCTGGTTTGGATTAATCATTTAGTGAGTTCCCCTGGTATGAATTAATCATTTAGTGAGTTCCCCTGTTATTAATTAATCACTTAGTGAGTTCCCCTGGTATGAATTAATCATTTAGTGAGTTCCCCTGGTATTAATTAATAATTCCCGACTTGAGGAAAGGAAATAAGACTGAGTCATTCAAGTTGACTAGAATCAATTTGTGGGTCATTATTATTATTAAGGTTGATTAAATTCAGATATTTTTTTAAATAAAATTTTACAAAAAAAGGAAAAAACAAACAAATTCAAAGTAAAATGATCAGGTCTTTGGCCACAGTGCTGAGAACAGGCTCCTTAGTAATAATAATATGCCATTTAGCAGACGCTTTTATCCAAAGCGACTTACAGTCATGTGCGCATACATTTTTACGTATGGGTGGTCCCGGGGATCGAACCCACTACCCTGGCGTTACAAGCGCCATGCTCTACCAATTGAGCTACAGAGGACAGAATAAATATGGAATGTATTGACCCCAACCCAGACCCATTCTATCACATAAGCCTCCTACAGCTTGATGTAGGAAGCTCTGGAGGCCAAGAAAGACACCATTACGATATCTCTATGACTCTCAAAAGGTTCCCATCCTTCAATGGAACATGTAATCAATCTGGTCAAAACCCTGTTGTTCTTAATGAGCTAAAGTCAAGCCTAGAGCTTAATTTTGATTTAAAAAGGTGGTGCCGCATCGGCGGGATGCCCCTCCATATAGTTCACTGGCTAAAGCTACTTTAAATGGGGAGAAAGGAGCCCAAGCAGAGAAACACCACCAGAAAACCAAGTATGAAAAGAGCAAATCAGGGGAGGAGAAGAAGGGTGGAGAGAAGGAGCTACGGGGGACCATGGCGTGTTCCAGCGGTACTTTATAGGGTAGGGAGGCGGATAGACCAGCAAATGGCTGAGGGGGCCACCTTAGTGAGATGGTTCTGTTGAGTTAGTATTTGGCCACAGTGCTGAGAACAGGCTCCTTAGTGAGATGGTTCTGTTGAGTTAGTGTTTGGCCACAGTGCTGAGAACAGGCTCCTTAGTAAGATGGTTCTGTTGAGTTAGTCTTTGGTCACATTGCTGTGGACTGACAACGTGCTCCTTACATTTACATTTACATCATTTAGCAGACACTCTTATCCAGAGCAACTTACAAATCCTTAGAGTGATGGTTCTGTTGAGTTCTTCTGGGTTCTACTTAAGAAACCCCATTAGAACCTCCCTTGAACCCTTGGGAACCACTATAGTGAAGCTATTGTACTGAAGAGCACTGACACTGTTACACATGCTGAACAAGTAGGACATGCAATACTTAGTCTGTTCAGTTCATATCAAATAACACTTGATAAAGCTTGTATAAAGCATACATAGTGACATAGTTACTTCACAAGGAAGCAGCATAACAGCTGACATACAGGGCTGGTTTCTCAGACTGAGATTAGACTTCTCTTGGACTAAATTATTCTCCATTGAGGGAGAATTTTTAGTCCTGGAATATGTTTAATCAGTGTCTGGTAAACCATCCCGAAGTGATGTACAGTATCATAATATAGCTAAGGTAACAAGGTGTTTGATTTAGTTTCAGGTCAGGTTATGTCAAGGTTATGTCTGGTTATGTCCGCTACAATAGAGCTTGCAAAGTTGAACCAATTGATATTTACCATTATACATGCTTTATGAATGCTTTATGAAGCTTTATAGATGTTAGGTTGAGTACTGTACATCTCAATGTCTTGAGACAACTGCCCGAAGAAGAAAACATTTCACAGTCACATTTCACAAGGGTACAACATGACCTAACGTAGCCCTTTCATCCAACCAACATGTGAGGCCAGGACCAGCCAGCAAGACTATAATCCCACCAACATGTGAGGCCAGGACCAGCCAGCAAGACTATAATCCCACCAACATGTGAGGCCAGGACCAGCCAGCAAGACTATAATCCCACCAACATGTGAGGCCAGGACCAGCCAGCAAGACTATAATCCCACCAACATGTGAGGCCAGGACCAGCCAGCAAGACTATAATCCCACCAACATGTGAGGCCAGGACCAGCCAGCAAGACTATAATCCCACCAACATGGGAGGCCAGGAACCAGCCAGCAAGACTATAATCCCACCAACATGTGAGGCCAGGACCAGCCAGCAAACATCATCACCATCTCCATCATTGTGACCTCTAAAATTAAGAAATTAATTATCTAGATATCTAGACAAAAATGCACAAATAACCAAAAATATAATCTTACCTCATTGATCTGATCCAAAGTTAAACGTATAAGGCATGGGTCGGAGAGAGACAGTACAGTATAAGTGAACAGTTTAGATAGATAAGATGCACTGGCCTCCAGAACTCATTAAAAAAAAAATGTCAAGGGCATTTTCACTTGACACAGATTGAAATACGCATATACATTCACAGACAGCATCGGAACAGTACATGATCAAAACAGAACAAACGAATGGCTCCAGCCAAGTGACAATTATCTCCTTCTCTACTCTCCCCCTCCTCTCCTCTGTCCTGTGGGCGTTTGAAATGGATAGAACAGGAAAGATAGATAGAATAGATAGATAGAACAGGAAAGATATACAGTATATAATAGATAGATAGATAGATAGATAGATAGATAGATAGATAGATAGATAGATAGATAGATAGATAGATAGATAGATAGATAGATAGATAGATAGATAGATAGATAGATAGATAGATAGATAGATAGATAGATAGATAGATAGATAGATAGATAGATAGATAGATAGATAGATAGATAGATAGATAGATAGATAGATAGATAGATAGATAGATAGATAGATAGATAGATAGAACAGGAAAGATATACAGTATATAATAGATAGATAGATAGATAGATAGATAGATAGATAGATAGATAGATAGATAGATAGATAGATAGATAGATAGATAGATAGATAGATAGATAGATAGATAGATAGATAGATAGATAGATAGATAGATAGATAGATAGATAGATAGATAGATAGATAGATAGATAGATAGATAGATAGATAGATAGATAGATAGCTACGGACTGTAAAGGACAGTGAAGACAGTAATGATGGCAGCATTAGGGTAGGGGGACAATCAGTTTCTCTCTCTCTCTGTCTCTGTCCCTTGTGACTGACTCTGCTGTGTCTCCAGGCTTTTGAAATAGATAAAACAGTACTGTAGAAGACAACAGAGAGATCAAGTAGAATAGCCAGATCGGATGGACGGACGGTAACGGTGGCAGGGACTGACTCTGCTGGGTATCTCCACAGTACAGAGCCACCCCGGCCCCAAACAGCTTTCAACCATAATGGATCCGGTACTCAGGGCAGAGCAATGCAGAGAGAAAACGTTTCTATTCCCCAGCCCCCCCTGTCTGCTCCAGGTATGGAGTTACGGAGGGAGGGGGATCAGAACCGAACAGCCTTGTGCTGATTGTACACTGAAAACAATTAAGGTTCTTCCTCAGCTCTTAAGGCTCCTTGGAGAACTCTTGCCTGATAAATAGTATTTGAGTTGGCATCTACGGTTCTTCAGAATTCTAGGTTTTTGAAATGTATGGAGGTTGATTTTCAGAACTGTTTGTTTCAATATCTATGTTTTTGCGTGTACATTGATTGATTCATTAATCTTATGCTACTTAAATATGAATACTACTCCAATCTGTTACTTGGACCCGTAACTGAAATGGTTCTTCCAAATGTTGGATATCCTCACTCTGGCTGGATTCCAATAGGAATTACACATCACTTTGCAAGCGAGCATAACGTACTGTAAACCAGGAGTTTATCCTCCTCCCTGAGATGGTATTATCAGATTAAAGGCCCTGGGAGACAGAGAGGGAGACCGTGGTGGGTCTAACACCATGTCACCACACTGACGGCTAAGGGACAGCCATGGAGGCTGAAGGCCCTGGGAGACAGAGCTTTAAGGGGATAGTCAGTGAGGCAGGTTGGATCCGTGCCAGGCCCAGCCAGCTGCTAGCGTGGGGACTAACACGCTAATGAGGCTAAATGAGAATGATGGTCCGCTTGACTCGACTCAACGGAGGAGGAGATATCTTTTGTTTGGGTGTCAGAGTGACACAGTGGCAGTCTGTCCCTGTGTGTGTGTGTGTCTCTGTGTCTGTGTGTCAGTGCGGTGGCTGTTGTGTGACAATTGCCTCCTGAAGAGAGGGAGAACCTCGTCACACTGAACTTTAATCTGACCAAACAAAAGACGGTTTATCCACGCAGTTTTTATCACTACGTTTTTAAGTCCTAAAGGCCTCCCAACGGCACTGTTAGGACACTGAGTGGTTCCACACAGACTACAATCACACACAAGGAAGAAGAGGCAGTCCAACACCACAAGGAACCGATGAACAACAAAACCAGTCCCAAATGGCACCCTATTCACTATATAGTGCACTACTTTTGACCAGGGCCCATAGGGCACTACATAAGGAATAGGGCGCCATTTGGGACATATCCAGGAAACAAATTAAAACTCAATTTAATTATATTTACAATGACGTATTCTCCATTTCTTGAATCGGAATTTCAATTCGCGTCCTGAATTGATTGAAACTGAATTGTAGGAGTGAGCGAGTGCACATTTCAGCGAACAAGGTAGAAGAAATGGAACTGTCAGCTCAAAGTGAAAAGGTCAAAGGTGAAGTTGTGTCACCACATACACATTCAGTAACTTTCACCTGTTCAATAAAGTTAGATCACTAACTACTATAATGAAGGGAGACGGCTGGATGGATGGATACAGTTTTAAAGAGTTGGAACAAAGCCACAATGATTCAATTAGAAGTGATGAGAAGTGTGGGTGAGCGGGAGGTGGAAGTTGACACGTCACAGTGATTCAATGAGAGGTTGTGAAAGTTGAAAGGTCAAA
>NW_028157340.1:40000-41050 GCF_964263955.1 Coregonus lavaretus
TGTTGTTTTGTTGTGTGGTTTGTTTTGTTGTTGTTGTTGTTGGTGTTTTGTTTGTTGTTGGTTTGTTGGTTGTTTGTTTTTTGGTTGTTGTGTTTGTTTTTTGTGTTTGTGTTTGTTTTGTTGTTGTGTTTGGTGTTTTGTTGTTTTTGTTTTTTTGGTTTTGTTTTTTTGTGGTTGTTGTGTTTGGTGTTGTTTGTTTTTGTTTGTTGTTTTTTGTTTTTTGTTGTTTGTTTGTGTTTGTTTTTTTTTTTGTTGTTTGTTTTGTTGTTTTGTTGGTTTTTGTTTTTTGTTTTTGTTTTTTTTTTTGTGTTTGTTTTTTTGGTTTGTTTGTTTTTTTGTTTGTTTTTGTTTTGTTTTTGTTTTTTTGTTTTTGTTGTTGAGTGATGTGATTATTATTATTATTTTTTTGTAGTGAGAGTGTGAGGAAGAGAGGAGAAGAGAGAGAGAAGAGAGAGAGAATAAGAGAGGAGGAAGATAGAGAGAAGGAAGAGAGGAGATGAGAGGGAGAGAGGAAGAGGAGAGAGAGAGGAGGAGAGGAGAAGAGAGAGAAGAAGAGAGAGAGGAGAAGAGAGAGAAGAGAGAGAGGAGAGAGAGGAGTGAGAGAAGAGAGAGAGAAGAGAGAGAGAGTAAGAGAGAAGAAGAGAGAAGAATAGAGAGAGAGAGGAAGAAGAGATAAGAAGAGAGTAGAAGAGATGAGAAGAGAGAGTAGAGTAGAGAGAAGAAGAGAGATAGAAGAGAAGATAAGAAAAGAGATAGAAGAGAGAGATAGAGATAGAAGAGAAGATAGAGAGATAGAGATAGAGATAAGATAGAGTATAATAGAGATAGATAGAGTAAGATAGATAGAAGATAATGAGTAAGAATAGATAATATAGATATAGAGATATAGATATAGATAGAAGATAAGATAAGAGAAGATATATAGATAGATAGATATATAGAGATATATAGTAGATAGATAATATATAGATAATAGATTAGATTATATAGATAGTAGGATATAGATATATATAAGATATAGATAGATAGTATATAAGTAAGATATAGATA
>NW_028157339.1:0-13022 GCF_964263955.1 Coregonus lavaretus
CACACGGTGGTTTTTCACCCAGTAGATGGGGGGGTTTATTAAATATTGGGTTTGTTTTCTAATTCTTTGTGGATCTCTGTAATCTGAGGGCAATATGTGTCTCTAATATGGTCATACATTTGGCAGGAGGTTAGGAAGTGCCGCTCAGTTTCCACCTCATTTTGTGGGCACTGTCTTCTCTTGAGAGCCAGGTCTGCCTACGGCGGCCTTTCTCAATAGCAAAGCTATGCTCAATGAGTCTGTACATAGTCAAATATTTCCTTAATTTTGGGTCAGTCACAGTGGTCAGGTATTCTGCCACTGGGTACTCTCTGTTTAGGGCCAAATAGCGTTCTAGTTTGCTCAGTTTTTTTGTCAATTCTTTCCAATGTGTCAAGTAATTATCTTTTTGTTTTCTCATGATTTGGTTGGGTCTAATTGTGTTTCTGTCCTGGGGCTCTGTGGGGTCTGTTTGTGTTTGTGAACAGAGCCCCAGGACCAGCTTGCTTAGCAGACTTTTCTCCAGGTTCATTTCTCTGTAGGTGATGGCTTTGTTGTGGAAGGTTGGGAATCGCTTCCTATTTTTTTATTCTCTTTTAGGGGGTAGATCAGCTTTAATATTGCAGATATATTATAACTTCCATCAATGTAATTGTCTGCATCACTTCCAATCCCCCATATGTTTTTTTTTCTTCTCGCAAATATATATATATATATATATATATATATATACAGACAACCATACATACATACACATACATACATATGTACACATACACATATACATTTCCTTTTTTAAAATATATGTATTACTTTCCAACCCCACCACCCCTTCCCTAATTGGAGTAAACTAGTGAACAACAATGCTTGGGCCTCTACTTCTAGCTTATACATACTATATACAGTTTATGGACACAGGCAATTTTACAAGAATAATTTTTTTGTTTGTTTTTACTCCTGAACTTCCTCTACCCTCAACCTCTCCGATCATTTTCATGATGTCCATCCGGTTTGCTTCTATATGCCATATCTTTCTAACTGTGCTCTTTCACAAAAGCTCTCAACCTATAACCTATATGCTTATTATGGACACAGTTTGCTTACTTTACTGTATTAGTTATCTTGTTGTTATTAGTTGTTGTTAGTTGTTATTAGTCCCATCCTTCAACTCCATTCAACACCACCCATCTATCTCTTAACACCATCCATATTGGATTTCTATTTGCCATATATTTTTTAACTGTACTGTGATGTTTTACAAAAGTTCTGAACCTTTCTATTCTCATTGTTTCTACAGATTGTAAATTGAAAATAAACATTTTTGCTAAAAGTGTTATTATATTATAATTTGATTGACTATGACTTTTCAGATCACCCAGTAATGCTATCTGCAGGGTTAGCTCCAGGTAAATATTGCAATCCTTTAGCCATTCCTGGACCTGTGTCCAAAAACAAGCTACAAATGGACAGTACCAAACAAATGATCTAATGATACTGTTTCTTCGCGAAATCTGCAGAGCTGGGAAGATTGTATCCCCCATATAAATAACATTCTATTGGTAGCAAGAATTTTATATAATAATTTAAATTGAAAAATTCTAAGTTTTGAATCCGGTGTCGTTTTGCGTATCAGTTCATAAACACTATGCCATGGGATCGGTACGTCAAAAATCTCTTCCCAACTATTTTGCAATCTATATGGGACGGCTGTCAATCCTTTGGTCCTTAAATGAAACTGGTATACTTTGTTATTTATCACAGTTTTCTTTAACCAATTATGTTTTTTAATGCAAGGCCGACTTACAAGTTCCTTCCATTTTCCCCCTTCCACTTTCCTCTTCCATTTTCCCCCTTCCACTTTCCTCTTCCATTTTCCCCCTTCCACTTTCCTCTTCCATTTTCCCCCTTCCACTTTCCTCTTCCATTTTCCCCCTTCCACTTTCCTCTTCCATTTTCCCCCTTCCACTTTCCTCTTCCATTTTCCCCCTTCCACTTTCCTCTTCCATTTTCCCCCTTCCACTTTCCTCTTCCATTTTCCCCCTTCCACTTTCCTCTTCCATTTTCCCCCTTCAACTTTCCTCTTCCATTTTCCCCCTTCCACTTTCCTCTTCCATTTTCCCCCTTCCACTTTCCTCTTCCATTTTCCCCCTTCCACTTTCCTCTTCCATTTTCCCCCTTCCACTTTCCTCTTCCATTTTCCCCCCTCCACTTTCCTCTTCCATTTTCCCCCTTCCACTTTCCTCTTCCATTTTCCCCCTTCCACTTTCCTCTTCCATTTTCCCCCTTCCACTTTCCTCTTCCATTTTCCCCCTTCAACTTTCCTCTTCCATTTTCCCCCTTCCACTTTCCTCTTCCATTTTCCCCTTCCACTTTCCTCTTCCATTTTCCCCCTTCCACTTTCCTCTTCCATTTTCCCCCTTCCACTTTCCTCTTCCATTTTCCCCCTTCCACTTTCCTCTTCCATTTTCCCCCTTCCACTTTCCTCTTCCATTTTCCCCCTTCCACTTTCCTCTTCCATTTTCCCCCTTCCACTTTCCTCTTCCATTTTCCCCCTTCCACTTTCCTCTTCCATTTTCCCCCTTCCACTTTCCTCTTCCATTTTCCCCCTTCCACTTTCCTCTTCCATTTTCCCCCTTCCACTTTCCTCTTCCATTTTCCCCCTTCCACTTTCCTCTTCCATTTTCCCCCTTCCACTTTCCTCTTCCATTTTCCCCCTTCCACTTTCCTCTTCCATTTTCCCCCTTCCACTTTCCTCTTCCATTTTCCCCCTTCCACTTTCCTCTTCCATTTTCCCCCTTCCACTTTCCTCTTCCATTTTCCCCCTTCCACTTTCCTCTTCCATTTTCCCCCTTCCACTTTCCTCTTCCATTTTCCCCCTTCCACTTTCCTCTTCCATTTTCCCCCTTCCACTTTCCTCTTCCATTTTCCCCCTTCCACTTTCCTCTTCCATTTTCCCCCTTCCACTTTCCTCTTCCATTTTCCCCCTTCCACTTTCCTCTTCCATTTTCCCCCTTCCACTTTCCTCTTCCATTTTCCCCCTTCCACTTTCCTCTTCCATTTTCCCCCTTCCACTTTCCTCTTCCATTTTCCCCCTTCCACTTTCCTCTTCCATTTTCCCCCTTCCACTTTCCTCTTCCATTTTCCCCCTTCCACTTTCCTCTTCCATTTTCCCCCTTCCACTTTCCTCTTCCATTTTCCCCCTTCCACTTTCCTCTTCCATTTTCCCCCTTCCACTTTCCTCTTCCATTTTCCCCCTTCCACTTTCCTCTTCCATTTTCCCCCTTCCACTTTCCTCTTCCATTTTCCCCCTTCCACTTTCCTCTTCCATTTTCCCCCTTCCACTTTCCTCTTCCATTTTCCCCCTTCCACTTTCCTCTTCCATTTTCCCCCTTCCACTTTCCTCTTCCATTTTCCCCCTTCCACTTTCCTCTTCCATTTTCCCCCTTCCACTTTCCTCTTCCATTTTCCCCCTTCCACTTTCCTCTTCCATTTTCCCCCTTCCACTTTCCTCTTCCATTTTCCCCCTTCCACTTTCCTCTTCCATTTTCCCCCTTCCACTTTCCTCTTCCATTTTCCCCCTTCCACTTTCCTCTTCCATTTTCCCCCTTCCACTTTCCTCTTCCATTTTCCCCCTTCCACTTTCCTCTTCCATTTTCCCCCTTCCACTTTCCTCTTCCATTTTCCCCCTTCCACTTTCCTCTTCCATTTTCCCCCTTCCACTTTCCTCTTCCATTTTCCCCCTTCCACTTTCCTCTTCCATTTTCCCCCTTCCACTTTCCTCTTCCATTTTCCCCCTTCCACTTTCCTCTTCCATTTTCCCCCTTCCACTTTCCTCTTCCATTTTCCCCCTTCCACTTTCCTCTTCCATTTTCCCCCTTCCACTTTCCTCTTCCATTTTCCCCCTTCCACTTTCCTCTTCCATTTTCCCCCTTCCACTTTCCTCTTCCATTTTCCCCCTTCCACTTTCCTCTTCCATTTTCCCCCTTCCACTTTCCTCTTCCATTTTCCCCCTTCCACTTTCCTCTTCCATTTTCCCCCTTCCACTTTCCTCTTCCATTTTCCCCCTTCCACTTTCCTCTTCCATTTTCCCCCTTCCACTTTCCTCTTCCATTTTCCCCCTTCCACTTTCCTCTTCCATTTTCCCCCTTCCACTTTCCTCTTCCATTTTCCCCCTTCCACTTTCCTCTTCCATTTTCCCCCTTCCACTTTCCTCTTCCATTTTCCCCCTTCCACTTTCCTCTTCCATTTTCCCCCTTCCACTTTCCTCTTCCATTTTCCCCCTTCCACTTTCCTCTTCCATTTTTGTGGTAATGCTGCAATTATCTGGTTGTAATTTTGGGTAGAACAGACATTTCCATATGTTTTTGTTAGCTACATGTGCGACATAACTCCACCAGTCCTACCGATGATATCATTTACGAAGATTATACCTTTTTTTTTTAAATTTTGTCAAAAAAAAAGGGTTTTTATCAATTCGTATATTTGAGTTTAATCACAATATTTGTTGCATTATTAGTTTTGTCGTTTCTGGAGGATTAAATTGAAATTGCAACCAACTTTCTATGGCTTGTTTTAGAAATAGTGATATTTGGGAGATTATTTCCTTTTCAAATAACTGAAAGTGTGAGGTTGTAATCTGAATAAAGGGAAAAAGGCCATTCTTGAACATTGGGTCAGACAATCTTACTAATTTGCTAGAGAACCAGTTCGGATTTAAGTATAACTTTTGAATGACTGAAGCTTTTAGTGATAGGTCTAATGCTTAAATATGTAATCATTTCTGTCCTCCGAATTCATATGCATTATGTAAATAGGCCCATTTAATTTTGTCTGGCTTGCTGTTCCAAATAAAATGGAATATTGTTTTCTCATATAATTAAAAAAACTGTTCGCTAGGCGTAGGCAAGACCATAAGCAAATAGGTAAACTGGGATAATACTAAAGAGTTAATCAAGGTGATTTTTCCACAAATTTACCTTTCCATGGTAGCAAGATCTTATCTATTTTTCCTCGGTCTGGCTCTGTTGCCACGGTGCCAGGACCGGTTGGTAACCCAAAACACATTGGAAGGGTGTTAGGTTAGTGGAGGAGTGGCGGAGAGAGTTCTGAGCGTATTCTGCCCATGGCAGGAACATCGACCACTCCCCTGGTCGGTCCTGACAGTAGGTCCACAGGAACCTACCCACACCTACTTGATTCACCCTTTCCACCTGCCCATTACTCTCGGGGTGAAATGCAGAGGTCAGGTGAAATCCAGAGGTCAGGCTGACCGAGACCCCCAGACGTTCCATGAACGCCTTCCAGACTCTAGACGTGAACTGGGGACCTCGGTCGGACACTATATCCTCTGGTACCCCGTAGTGCTGGAAGACGTGAGTAAAAAGAGCCTCTGCAGTTTGTAGGGCTGTGGGGAGACCGGACAGAGGAAGGAGGCGGAAGGACTTCGAAAGCGATCCACAACGACCAGGATAGTGGTGTTACCTTGGGAGAGGGGAAGATCAGTAAGAAAATCAATACTAAGGTGAGACCATGGTCGTTGTGGAACTGGTAAAGGTTGTAGCTTACCCGCTGGGAGGTGCCTCTGTGCCTTACTCTGGGCGCACACTGAGCAGGAGGAAACATACACCCTCACATTCTTAGCCAAGTTAGGCCACCAGTACTTCTCGGTCAGGCAGCACATTGTACGACCGATACCTGGATGACCAGAGGAGGGTGTCGTGTGTGCCCAGTAGATCAGACGATCACGGATAAGCGCAGGCACGTACTGCGCTATATCCGTGTCCATACTACTGGCACCACAATGCATGAGGCCGGGAGTATGGGGGTGTTGTCTCTGCGTCTCTCCTCTGTGTCATACAGCCGAGACAGTGCGTCTGCCTTCACGTTCTTCGTACCCAGAATGTATGAGAGTGTGAAATCAAACCGGGTGAAGTAGAGGGCCCACCTGGCCTGGCGAGGATTCAGCCTCCTCGCTGCCCGAATGTACTCCAGGTTACGGTGGTCTGTCCAGACGAGGAAAGGGTGTTTCGCCTCGTCGAGCCAATGCCTCCACACCGTCAAAGCTCGGACAACAGCCAGCAGCTCCCGATCACCAACGCCGTAGTTCTGCTCCGCCGAGCTGAGCTTCTTTGAAAAGAAGGCACGGGCGGAGCTTGGGTGGCGTGCCCGAGCTTTGGGATAAGACAGCGCCTATCCCTACCTCGGACGCATCCACCTCCACCACAAACGGTAGTGATGAATCGGGGTGAGCCAGTACCGGGGCTGAGGTGAACAGACCGCAATCTACTGAAGGCCAAATCAGCCTCTGCAGACCAGCGGAGCCAGGACGGCCCACCCTTCCACAAGGAGGTAATGGGAGCTGCGACCTTGCCAAAGTCCTGAATAAACCTCCGATAGTAGTTGGCAAAGCCAAGGAAGCGCTGCACCTCCTTTACCGTGGTTGGAGTCTGCCAATTATGCACGGCTGAAATGCGATCTCCCTCCATCTCCACACCTGTGGTAGTAATGCGGTATCCGAGGAAGGAGATTGACTGCTGGAAAAACTCACACTTCTCTGCCTTGGCATAAAGATCATTCTCCAGCAGTCGGACCAGTACCTTGCGAACCAGTGACACATGCTCGGCGCGCGTAGCGGAATACCCCAGGATGTCATCGATGTAGACCACCGCGACCAAGCATGTACCGAAACACCTCGTTCACAAAGGACTGGAAAACGGATGGAGCATTCATCAAACTGTAGGGCATCACCAGGTATTCATAATGCCCCGAGGTTGTGCTGAATGCTGTTTTCCACTCATCCCCTTCCCGAATACGCACCAGGTTGTAGGCACTCCTGAGGTCTAATTTGGTGAAGAAACGGGCCCTATGCATTGACTCAATCATTGAAGGAATGAGGGGAAGAGGATAACTAAATCGTACCGTCACCCTATTCAGTGGTTGATAATCAATGCACGGGCGTAAACCGCCATCTTTCTTCTTCACAAAGAAGAAACTCGAGGAAGCAGTTGAAGTGGAGGGACGTATATACCCCTGGCGCAGGGACTCGGTGACGTATGTTTCCATAGCCTCCGTTTCAGCCTGCGACAGGGGATACACATGACTCCTGGGAGGTACAGCGTCTACCCGAAGGTTTATCGCGCAATCCCCCTCCCGATGAGGTGGTAATTTAGTCGCTTGTGTCTTGGAAAACGCGAGCGCCAGATCATGGTATTCGGGGGGAATGCACACGGTGGGGGTACCATCTGGACTTTCCACCGTGGTCGCACCAACGGAAACACCTAGACACCTACCCGGACACTCTCGCGACCACCCCGTAAGAACCCTCTGCGGCCATGAAAAATTGGGGTTGTGAAGGGCTAACCACGGAATACCTAAGACTACAGGGTAAGCAGGAGACTCAATAATCAAAAAAGTGATCTGCTCAACATACGTCTCCTGTGTAATCATGGTGACTGGTACAGTAACCTCCTTAACCAACACAGACCCTAATGGTCGACTATCAAGTGCTCTGATGGGGAGTGGAATGGATAGGGGAACCAATGAAATGCCTTGACGGCGTGCAAATGCCCTGTCCATAAAGTTCCCAGCTGGGCCTGAATCGACTAGTGCCTTACACTGGGAAACTACCAGGTGATCGGGAAAGGAGATAGATAAGGTACAGTGCGCCGCAAAGGGCTCTGAACAAGTTTGGGTGTTCGTTACCTGGGGTGATGCGTGAGTACCCTGCCTACCGCCTCCAGACCCAAAGGAACATTGACTGCGACGTGAGGTGGATTGTCCTTTCGTGCCACCAGAGTGGCACAGTCGCTGTCCTCCTGCGCTCTCTCGACCAGCGGCTCCCCCCAGCTCCATCTGCTCGGGTCAGAGTCGTCCGGAGTGGGAAGGGCAGACCCCTACCAGGACGTCCTCTGGCTGCTAGCAGATTGTCCAGCCGGATGGCCATGTCCACCAGTTGGGAAAACGATAGCATGGCATCACGGCAGGCTAGCTCCCGTCGGACATCCTCCCTTAGGTGGCACCGGAAATGGTCGATCAGGGCACGCTCGTTCCACCTGGACCCCGCTGCCAGCGTCCGGAACTCCAGCGCGAAGTCCTGTGCGGTCCTCGTCCCCTTCCTCAGATGGACCAGTCATTCGCCCGCCTCTCGAAAACGGCCCGAAAGAGGCGAGTAAACTCCCCGTAGTCCTCCAACGCGGCACCTCCCTCATTCCAACCGCGTTGGCCCACTCCAGGGCTCTCCCACAAAGGCAGGAAACGAGGACGGATACCTTCTCCCGCTCCAGTGGCGCCGGCCTGATGCTGGAGAAATACAGCTCTAGTTGGAGCAGAAAATCCCTTACATCGCGCTGCCGTCCCATCAAACGCCGGTGGCCGGGATATCTGGAGCTCAACCGAGCTACTCGCTCTCACAATGAAACAATCACTCACAAAGACAAGGGGAACAGAGGGAACACTTATACACATACTAATTAGGGGAATGAGCACCAGGTGTGTGTGATTGACAAGACAAGACATGACAAGTGGAGTGATGAGAATGGGATCGGCAGTAGCTAGTAAGCCGGTGACGACGAACGCCGAAACTTGACCGAACAAGGAGGGGAGGCAGCCTCGGCGGAAGTCGTGACAAAAGGTTAATGAGCCATATCTGTTTATGGTCCAATAACATATTTAAAATAATCCATCTACCTTGCGTATCTGTTTGGACAATTTGCACATTCGGATCGAAATTACTGTTAATTAATATCATCACCCCTTTTGAGTTTCTTTGCCCATGGGAGAAGTATATTTCGCCCCCCCCCCATTCCTTTTTCCACGCAACTTCATCTCGAATTGTTGAATGAGTTTCCTGTAAACAATAGATATGATATTCCTTCTCTTTGAGCCGTGTAAATATTGTTCTTCTTTTGTTATTATCTGCTAAGCCATTACAATTATAACTGGCTATACTTATTTCACCATATACCATAATGACATACAAGTTTCAAAACTATTTATCTATTATATATGTTTGTAAATTTACCCATAAAAAAGACCATAGTGATTGAGTGTCCATATAGCTGTACCATGATATTTGCATGCTACTAAGTAACCCTCCAATTGTTCTCCACTAATTCCCCCGCTAAAGCCCCTCCCCGTCCCAAGTTGGGTCGTCATCCCAGTGATCTGCATACCACCCCCGTCCATCCAGATCCCTAGGGCCCCGAAAGGCCAGGACCCATCCATCGAAAACAGCACACAGTGCCACCCACAAAACAGAAGCAGGTCACCCGCCAAAAGCATTTCCAATGCTCTCACCTCAATATATATTTATAGCTATTTAAAAATATATATATATTCAAATATCTTGCATATCTTATTTTCCAGCATTATCAATTAAATATGTGTAATAATGTCGGCAGTTCATGCGTAGGATTTTAACCTATAACCCGGATTGCCATTGTATTACATTACATTTTTGACAAGCAATTATTATTTTAGCAAACAATTATTGTGGTTCATCCTATATTCTCCTTAACATCCTTACCCCCCTTGCAACAGATGTGGGATAAACACACACGCACATACTCTAACACACTCAACCCCTTTCCTCCACAATCAACCATAAAATCAGATGCTCAATGGTTGTTACATCCCAGAGCCCAACTCAAGAAAGGACCTGATTTACGAATGCATATATGAATGCATATGCAGTTACAGCTGATTGAGAAAGCATGCAAGATTGAGCAAAAATGTACAACAATGTGAGATTTTATTAATCTATTTAATCTATGTCAAGTCCTAAGTGATGGAGATCAGATCCACCCTCTTCAACTGAGACACAAACACTCTGGTCTCCGTTGTAACCATTTTCCCAAGCATCTCCGTGCAGTCAGACCTTTGATTATTTAGTGCCACCTGGGCCACAATGATAAGCCCCCTCTCTGATTGTCCGAGTGTGACCCCCTCCCCATGGGTTACTGCAGCCAGTGTTGCCAGCACTGCCACTACCTGGGTGGGGGTACCCCACCGGAATCCCCACCGCTAGGTACAAGGTCGTCAAGGTTCTCATTAGCAGCTTTGAGAATTTCCTTGTATATTATGCTCTCCCATCAGGGGGCTCTGGCTTTGTAGGACCAACCCTGCCAGGCAGGCTCAGAATCTTGAGGGGGCGGTGCTGCTCTAGTAGGTCTCTGACCGCATTTATTTTTCTGTTTTGCTGCATATAGTCAATCGCTTCCTTTTAGGTGGTGTAGAATTTACGGCTCTTTTCTGGATTTTCTGGCCTAATTCTGCTCTGCATGCATTATTTGGTGTTTTACGTTGTACGCTGAGGATATTTTTTGCAGAATTCTGCATGCAGAGTCTCAATTTGATGTTTGTCCCATTTTGTGAATTCTTGGTTGGTGAGCGGACCCCAGACCTCACAACCATAAAGGACAATTGGTTCTATAACTGATTCAAGTATTTTGAGCCAGATCCTAATTGGTATGTTGAATTTTATGTTCCTTTTGATGGCATAGAAGGCCCTTCTTGCCTTGTCTCTCAGATCGTTCACAGCTTTGTGGAAGTTACCTGTGGCGCTGATGTTTAGGCCGAGTTATGTATCGTTTTTGTCGTGCTCTAGGGCAACGGTGTCTAGATGGAATTTGTATTTGTGGTCCTGGCAACTGGACCTTTTTTGGAACACCATTATTTTTGTCTTACTGAGATTTACTGTCAGGGCCCAGGTCTGACAGAATCGTGCAGAAGATCTAGGTGCTGCTGTAGGCCCTCCTTGGTTGGGGACAGAAGCACCAGATCATCAGCAAACAGTAGACATTTGACTTCAGATTCTAGTAGGGTGAAGCCCGGGTTCTGCAGACTATTATAGTGCCCTCGCCAACTCTCTCTCTCCCTCTCTCTTTGGAAGGAGGGAGGGAGGGATATTCCCCACGGCTATGGAGAGAGGGGGGTGACTATTAGAAGAGATGCTGTAGGGATCAGGTGGAGTAAAATGATATCATCACACTCAGGTGTAATCTCTCTATAGTGATGTCATAAAGAGGGATATAGTGTTGAAGTTTTGACCTAGGATGTAGTCTTTGTTTTCGTGTCTCTCTCTCTCTCTCTCTCTCTCTCTCTCTCTCTCTCTCTCTCTCTCTCTCTCTCTCTCTCTCTCTCTCTCTCTCTCTCTCTCTCTCTCTCTCTCTCTCTCTCTCTCTCTCTCTCTCTCTCTCTCTGTGAATGGGTCCTAGTATCTTTCTGACTGGTCTCTCCAGTATGATAGTAGGTTTTCATTTTATAGCATATAGCGATATGAGACTGATAGTGATACATGAGGTGGCCTAACTCAGACCCTAACCCTGACCCTAACTCAGACCCTAACCCTATTTCTAACCACTACTACCTTGGTGTTTCTAGTCTCCTAGAGAGATGACATAGATATGAGGCTGATAGTGTGATAGGTGACCTTGGTGTTTCTAGTCTCCTAGAGAGATGACTTAGATATGAGGCTGATAGTGATAGGTGACCTTGGTGTTTCTAGTCTCCTAGAGAGATGACTTAGATATGAGGCTGATAGTGATAGGTGACCTTGGTGTTTCTAGTCTCCTAGAGAGACGACATAGATATGAGGCTGATAGTGATAGGTGACCTTGGTGTTTCTAGTCTCCTAGAGAGATGACTTAGATATGAGGCTGATAGTGATAGGTGACCTTGGTGTTTCTAGTCTTCTAGTCTGTGGATGGAGAGATAACTTAGATATGAGGCTGATAGTGATAGGTGACCTTGGTGTTTCTAGTCTCCTAGAGAGATGACTTAGTGCTTCCCTCCTCGCCACTGATGGCTCATTTATTATCATTAGGCTCACACATGCACACACACACACACAAAGGACCTCGAAACATAGAGAAAGAGTGTGTGTGCACGCTGTGCTTCTGTGTGTCTGTGTGTCCAGTAGTGGTTTGTCTGTCCCTGTGATAAACATAACCGTACGTCAACTACAGCAGCACTCTCTATCAACTGATCACTGTGTGTGTGTGTGCGTGTGCGTGTGTGTGTGCGTGTGTGTGCGCGTTTGTGTGTGTGTGAGAATGATGTCACCCTAGTAGCATTGATTTGCGGCGTCTAGTGGAATTACTCAAGCATTAGAAACGCCCCTGTCGTTACTATAGTGATTGATTGACTGGTGATGTACTAAGCTGAAGACTTCCAATCAACATTAAATACTATTAC
The DNA here is from genome assembly GCF_964263955.1 of Coregonus lavaretus. Classification (NCBI taxonomy): domain Eukaryota; kingdom Metazoa; phylum Chordata; class Actinopteri; order Salmoniformes; family Salmonidae; genus Coregonus; species Coregonus lavaretus. The sequence goes on from NW_028157339.1 coordinate 12,172, forward strand.
AAATCAATCATGATGCGGGTCCTATTCTAACTGTCCAAGGGTTTGAATTTGTATTGTGTAGGTCTATTGCAGTGGATGGGCGTTACCCCCCCCCATCCACTTACCTATTATCCTAATTTATGAGGTGCCATTAATTTGGTCTAAGGGTTGCTGGTGAGACCACCCCTCCCTCCCTCCCTCCCTCCCTCAGCAGTAAAACAGAGGTGGTATTACACAGCAGATGATACATAGAACAGACACTTTGACTAATATCAGTTGGGTTTGTCCTCTCCTCCTCCTCTCCTCTCCTCTCCTCTCTTGTTTGATTTCTGTCTCTATCTCCTCCCCTCTTATATTTTACTCTCCTCTATCCTCCTCTTTTTCTCCTGTCTCCTATCTCTCCTCTCCTCCTGTCTCCTATCTCTCCTATCTCTCCTGTCTCCTATCTCTCCTATCTCTCCTCCTGTCTCCTATCTCTCCTCCTATCTCCTATCTTTCCTATCTTTCCTCTCCTCTCTCCTCCTTTCCCCTACATTTCCTCTCCTCCTTGTGCTGAGTGTAAATTTAGAACAGAAGGCATCAGGGGCTGCTGTGTGTGTGTGTGTGTGTGTGTGTGTGTGTTTGTGTGTGTTTGTGTGTGTGTGTGTGTGTTTGTGTGAATCCCAAACGCAGATGAATAGCAAGGCTTTTGGTTTTTAATCAGCCCCATCTGAGCGCTGTATGGAGACTTAGCAAAGCTTTCATGTGCTCTCTCTCACACACACACAGATATGTAGCTACAGTACTGAGACGTACTCAAGGTGATTCTTTCTGGTCCCCTGGTGGAAAAAGAGGGAAAGAAAAGAAAAAGAGCGAGAGAGAGAGAGAGAAAG
>NW_028157338.1:0-10000 GCF_964263955.1 Coregonus lavaretus
GTTTCATCGTTGTTTTCTGTAGGGTCCACCAGGAGCATCAGGAGAACCTGGCCCCTCAGGGCCACCAGGACGCAGGGTGAGAGAGACAGAGAGTGCGTGTGTGTGTGTGTCTGTTAGTTCATATGTAATTTTCAACATGTTTAAATATTCCTTTATTTCTTGTTAGGGTCACCTGGGTAAAGAAGGGAAGCAGGGGAAAGCAGGGATGAAAGGAGCGAAGGGGTCTCCAGGGTTGGAGGGTCTCCTGGGGAAGACAGGACCGGTGGGAGGTAAACCAGGTCCTAGTGGTCTCAGAGGATCCCTGGCCCAGCGGTGAGGACACACACCCACCCTGACCCCTGACCTGTCAACTCATGACCACACAACCTCATAAGCCGGATGTACTATGCTGCAAATGCAAAAATACTGACCAACTTCATCAATGACAATACAGGTAATATAAAAAAATAAATGACTCTGTCTCTCTCTCTCTCCTCTCTCTCTCTCTCTCTCTCTCTCTCTCACCCTCACCCTCACCCTCTATCTCTCTCTCTCTCTCTCTCCTCCTCTCTCTCATCTCTCTCCTCTCTCTCTCTCTCTCTCATCTCTCTCTCTCTCTCTCTCTCTCCAGGGAGAACATGGTTTAAATGGACCACCAGGTGTAACAGGACCACCAGGACCCATGGTAAAACAATAATAATAATAATAATAATATGCCATTTAGCAGACGCTTTTATCCAAAGCGACTTACAGTCATGCATGGCATACATTTTTTTTTTTGTGTACGTGTGGTCCCGGGGATCGAACCCCACTACCTTGGCGTTTACAAGCGCCGTGCTCTACCAGCTGAGCTACAGAGGACCACGTCTACACCTTTATCCATCTATCTTTCCATTCCTCCATCCCCATTCCTCCACCTCTCCATCCATGTCCCTCTCTCCACAGTCTACAGCCCTATCTCAGTCACTACTACAGACGCCTACTTCCTGTATCAGTCACTACTACAGACGCATACTTCCTGTATCAGTCTCTACTACAGACGCCTACTTCCTGTATCAGTCTCTACTACAGACGCCTACTTCCTGTATCAGTCTCTACTACAGACTCCTACTTCCTGTATCAGTCACTACTACAGACGCCTACTTCCTGTATCAGTCTCTACTACAGATGCCTACTTCCTGTATCAGTCTCTACTACAGACGCCTACTTCCTGTATCCCATCCTTCCATTCCTCCACCTCTCCATCCATGGTCCCTCTCTCCACAGTCTACAGCCCTATCTCAGTCACTACTACAGACGCCTACTTCCTGTATCAGTCACTACTACAGACGCCTACTCCTGTATCAGTCTCTACTACAGACGCCTACTTCCTGTATCAGTCTCTACAACAGACGCATACTTCCTGTATCAGTCACTACTACAGACGCATACTTCCTGTATCAGTCACTACTACAGACGCCTACTTCCTGTATCAGTCTCTACTACAGACGCCTACTTCCTGTATCAGTCACTAATACAGACGCATACTTCCTGTATCAGTCTCTACTACAGACGCCTGCTTCCTGTATCAGTCTCTACTACAGACGCTTACTTCCTGTATCAGTCTCTACTACAGACGCCTACTTCCTGTATCTCTACAAACACAAGTTATTGTATAAGTTTACTAAGGGTACGTCCCAAATGGCATCCTATTCCCTATATAATGCACTACTTTAGACCAGAGACATTTATGTGCCCTGGTTAAAAGTAGTGCATTATATAGGGAATAGGGTGCCATTTGGGACGTAGCCTACGTGACCTGGCAGCTGTACTACTCTGACCTCTAGTTTGACCTCTGTCACCTTTGATCTCTGACCCACAGGGTCCTCCAGGACTACCAGGGTTGAAGGGAGATCCAGGCAGGAAGGGAGACAAGGTGACAACACACACACAGACCCACAGACCCCCCCCAGTGGTAACTAAGTGTGTGTTGTGTGTGTAGGGTCATAACACACAGACCCCCCCCAGTGGTAACTAAGTGTGTGTTGTGTGTAGGGTCATAACACACAGACCCCCCCCAGTGGTAACTAAGTGTGTGTTGTGTGTAGGGTCATAACACACAGACCCCCCCCAGTGGTAACTAAGTGTGTGTTGTGTGTAGGGTCATAACACACAGACCCCCCCCCCAGTGGTAACTAAGTGTGTGTTGTGTGTGTAGGGTCATGGAGGTCTGATCGGGCTGATAGGTCCTCCAGGAGAGTTTGGAGAGAAAGGAGACAGAGGACTACCAGGGACCCAGGGCCTACAGGGACCCAAAGGAGACGAGGTGACACTCACACACACACACACACACACACACACACACACACACACACTCACACTCACACTCACACTCACACTCACACTCTCACACACACACACTCTCACACACACACACACACACACACTCACACTCACACTCACACTCTCACACACACTCACACACACTCACACACACTCACACACACACATCAATCCAAGGCTCTTGGTCTGATAAAATACTGTGTTGGCCCCGTTCAGCTAAAGCCTGGACCATGTCTAGCAATGTTACTGGTGGTGGGTTCCAAACCACCTGCGTTACACACACATACATTTGTTGTGTTGACGGTGTGTTTTGTTGTTTCAGGGTCTGGTTGGTCTAGCAGGTCCTAATGGTCCCCCAGGTCTACCAGGTCTCTCTGTGAGTATCGCTATCTATTTCTGTTAATATTACTATTACTTAATATTACTATTAATTACAATTACTAATACTATTACTTACTATTACTTACTATTTACTATTGTTATAACTATGTTATGGTTACTGAAAGGATATCTGTGGTTTACACTTCTTTCATCTGTCTTTCCCCTCTATCATTCTCTCTCTCTCTCGCTGTCTCTCTCTCTCTGTTTCTGTCTCTCTCTCTCTCTCTCGCTTGCTGTCTCTCTCTTTCTGTCTCTCTCGCTCTCTCTCTCTCTCTCTCCCTCTTTCTGTCTCTTTCTCTCTCTCTCCCTCTCTCTGTCTCTGTCTCTGTCTCTCTCTCTGTATCTCTCTCTCACTCTCTCTTTATCTCTCTCTGTCTCTCTCTCTATTTCACTCTCCCGTTCTCTTTGTCTCTGTCTCTCTCTTAGGGTGGAGTAGGGCAGAAGGGTTCTAAAGGGAACCAGGGTCCCATCGGTGCTATTGGAGATACTGGTCCTGCTGGCCCTCCTGGACCTCCTGTGAGTTCCACCTAGAACCTCTGCTTAGAACCTTAGAACCTCACCTAGAACCTCCACATAGAACCGTAGAGCCACACCTAGAACATCCACATAGAACCTCCACACAGAACCTCTTCAACAGACCTTAGAACTTCCACATAGAACCTCCACATAGAACCTTAGAACCTCACCTAGAACCTCACATAGAACCTCCATATTTAACCTCCACAAATAACCTTATAATCTCCACATAGAACCTTAGAACCTCCACACAGAACCTCCAAATAGAACCTTAGAACATCACCTAGAACCTTCACATAGAACCTCCATCAGAACGTCAGAAGATCACATGGAACATTCACTTAGAAGCTTAGAAGCTCATTTAGAAATGCCTCTTCTCCTCTCAGGGTCTTCCTGCGGTGGGTCTTCAGTCTCTCCCGGTGCAGGAGAGAGGAAGGAGGAGGAGGCAACACTCTTCCTTTGACGGGGCCGCTCTGGAAGAGGAGGAAGAGCAAGAGGGGATGGAGGGAGGTGAGGGAGGAGAGGAGGAGAGGATGCAGGCAGACCAGGCAGGGCAGGAAGAGGGGAAGGAGGAAGAGAAGGGGATGGAGGAGGTGTTTGCGTCTCTCTCTTCTATGAGGACGGAGGTAGAGGGTCTGAGGACCCCCCTGGGGACCTACCAGTACCCAGCCCGAACCTGCAAGGAGCTACAGCTGTTGTACCCGGAGTACACCGATGGTACATACCTCTATCACTTTATCTATCTATCTATCTATCTATCTATCTCTCTGTCTCTGTCTCTGTCTCTGTCTATCACTCTATCCCTATATCAACCTATAAATCTATCTATCACCTGTTGTAGCCACAGTTCACTATGGTACCTACAGTGGGGAAAAAAAGTATTTAGTCAGCCACCAATTGTGCAAGTTCTCCCACTTAAAAAGATGAGAGAGGCCTGTAATTTTCATCATAGGTACACGTCAACTATGACAGACAAAATGAGAAAAGAAAATCCAGAAAATCACATTGTAGGATTTTTTATGAATTTATTTGCAAATTATGGTGGAAAATAAGTATTTGGTCACCTACAAACAAGCAAGATTTCTGGCTCTCACAGACCTGTAACTTCTTCTTTAAGAGGCTCCTCTGTCCTCAACTCGTTACCTGTATTAATGGCACCTGTTTGAACTTGTTATCAGTATAAAAGACACCTGTCCACAACCTCAAACAGTCACACTCCAAACTCCACTATGGCCAAGACCAAAGAGCTGTCAAAGGACACCAGAAACCAAATTGTAGACCTGCACCAGGCTGGGAAGACTGAATCTGCAATAGGTAAGCAGCTTGGTTTGAAGAAATCAACTGTGGGAGCAATTATTAGGAAATGGAAGACATACAAGACCACTGATAATCTCCCTCGATCTGGGGCTCCACGCAAGATCTCACCCTGTGGGGTCAAAATGATCACAAGAACGGTGAGCAAAAATCCCAGAACCACACGGGGGGACCTAGTGAATGACCTGCAGAGAGCTGGGACCAAAGTAACAAAGCCTACCATCAGTAACACACTACGCCGCCAGGGACTCAAATCCTGCAGTGCGAGACGTGTCCCCCTGCTTAAGCCAGTACATGTCCAGGCCCGTCTGAAGTTTGCTAGAGTGCATTTGGATGATCCAGAAGAGGATTGGGAGAATGTCATATGGTCAGATGAAACCAAAATAGAACTTTTTGGTAAAAACTCAACTCGTCGTGTTTGGAGGACAAAGAATGCTGAGTTGCATCCAAAGAACGCCATACCTACTGTGAAGCATGGGGGTGGAAACATCATGATTTGGGGCTGTTTTTCTGCAAAAGAACCAGGACGACTGATACGTGTAAAGGAAAGAATGAATGGGGCCATGTATCGTGAGATTTTGAGTGAAAACCTCATTCCATCAGCAAGGGCATTGAAGATGAAACGTGGCTGGGTCTTTCAGCATGACAATGATCCCAAACACATCGCCCAGGCAACGAAGGAGTGGCTTCGTAAGAAGCATTTCAAGGTCCTGGAGTGGCCTAGCCAGTCTCCAGATCTCAACCCCATAGAAAATCTTTGGAGGGAGCTGAAAGTCCGTGTTGCCCAGCGACAGCCCCAAAACATCACTGCTCTAGAGGAGATCTGCATGGAGGAATGGGCCAAAATACCAGCAACAGTGTGTGAAAACCTTGTGAAGACTTACAGAAAACGTTTGACCTGTGTCATTGCCAACAAAGGGCATATAACAAAGTATTGAGAAACTTTTGTTATTGACCAAATACTTATTTTCCACCATAAATTGCAAATAAATTCATTAAAAATCCTACAATGTGATTTTCTGGATTTATTTTTCTATTTTTGTCTGTCATAGTTGACGTGTACCTATGATGAAAATTACAGGCCTCTCTCATCTTTTTAAGTGGGAGAACTTGCACAATTGGTGGCTGACTAAATACTTTTTTTCCCCACTGTACCTCTCAGTATATCTATCTCTCTGTCTATCACCTTGTCAGGAGGTCAGTGTGATGCGATAGGACGAAGTCAAGCGCAGGACACAGAGCTAATCGAAAACGTACTTTACTCGTAGGTAACGTAAATAACATAACCTCCACGCAGGGAGGAACAAACCCGCTCACCAGACGACAACTAAACAAACACGCACAAAACCAAGTGGGAGCCAGAGGGTTAAAAAGGGAAGAAATCAATACATAATGGGAACCAGGTGTGAACAATAAAGACAAAACAAGTTGAACACAGAAACATAGATCGGTAGCAGCTAGTACTCCGGCGATGACGAACACCGAAGCCTGCCCGGGCAAGGAGGAGGAGCAGCCTCGGCTGAATCCGTGACAGTACCCCCCCCCCCCCCCCTCCTTGACGCGCGGCTCCAGCCTCGATGTCCAGTGGGGGCGGCGGAACCTCCCGTACCTCAGACTCCTGGAGTGGACCAGCTACCACCGGCCTGAAAAGAGACACATGGAACGAGGGGTTAATACGATACTCGGGAGGAAGCTGTAACCTATAACAAACCTCGTTCAATCTCCTCAGGACTTTAAATGGCCCCACAAACCGCCGACCCAGCTTCCGGCAGGGCAGGCGAAGGGGCAGGTTTCGGGTCGAGAGCCAGACCTGGTCCCCCGGTGCATACACCGGAGCCTCACTCCGGTGGCGGTCGGCTCTCGCCTTTTGGTCCGTAACAGGTCCGTAACAAAATCCACCGATAGGTGGGATCATGGCCGTTGTGAAACAGGGAGGGGTTGTAATTTCCCTCTGGGCAGGTGTCTAGGTGCCTTACACCGAGCAGGAGGAAACATAAACCCTCACATCCTTGGCTAAAGTGGGCCACCAGTATTTCCCACTAAGACACTGCACTGTCCGACCGATGCCAGGATGACCAGAGCAGGGTGACGTGTGAGCCCAATAGATCAATCGATCACGGACCTCTTACGGCACGTACGTACGACCCTCTGGACACTGGAAGGTGTGGGCTCTGTACGTAACGCCCGCTCGATGTCCGCGTCAACCTCCCACACCACCAGTGCCACCAGACACGAGTCGCACCGGTCCCCCCCTCAGCAAGGAGGTAATGGGAGCCGCTACCTGACCAAAGCCCCGGATAAACCTCCGGTAGTAGTTGGCAAACCCTAAGAATCGCTGCACCTCCTTAACCGTGGTTGGAGTCGGCCAATTACGCACGGCCGAAATGCGGTCAATCTCCATCTCCACCCCTGACGCGGACAGGCGGTGCTCTAGGAAGGAGACATACTTTTGAAAGAACAGACAGTTCTCCGTCTTGACGTACAGGTCATGTTCCAACAGTCGACCAAGCACCTTGCGCACCAGAGACACATGCTCGGCTCGTGTAGCGGAGTATATGAGAATATCATCTATATACACCACTACACCCTGTCCATGCAGGTCCCGGAAAATCTAATTTACAAAGGATTGGAAGACTGATGGAGCGTTCATCAACCCGTACGGCATGACGAGGTACTCATAGTGCCCAGATGTGTTACTAAATGCTGTCTTCCACTCATCTCCCTTCCGGATACGCACCAGGTTGTACACGCTCCTGAGATCCAATTTTGTGAAGAAGCGCACCCCTTGCAATGACTCCGTCATACTAGCAATGAGCGGTAGTGGATAACTGTACTTGACAGTGATCTGATTGAGACCCCGGTAGTCAATGCACGGGCGTAAACCTCCATCCTTCTTCTTCACAAAAAAAAACTTGAGGAGACAGGTGAAGTGGATGGCCGAATGTATCCCTGCCCCAGAGATTCAGAGACATATGTTTCCATAGCCGTTGTCTCTTCCTGTGACAGGGGATACACATGACTCCGGGGAAGTGCAGCACCTACCTGGAGATTTATCACACAATCTCCCTGTCGATGGGGTGGTAATTGAGTCGCCTTCTTTTTACAGAAAGCGAGAGCCAAATCGGCATATTCGGGGGGGAATGTGCATGGTGGAGACCTGGTTTGGACTTTCCACTGTAGTTGCCCCTAAGGAAACACCTACACACCTTCCCGAGCACTGACTTGACCATCCCTTGAGAGCTCTCTGTTGCCATGAAATCGTGGGGTCATGAGAAGTTAACCAGGGAACCCCCAACACCACTGGAAACGCAGGAGAATCAATCAGATAGAGACTAATTTTCTCCTCATGACCCTCCTGCGTCTTCATCCAGAGTGGAGCTGTGACCTCCCTAATCAGGCCTGACCCTAAAGGGCGACTATCTAAGGCATGTACAGGGAAGGGCACATCAACAGGAACACTACGGGAAAACTGACAATCAATAAAGAATCTACGAGCGCCTTATATTGGGAATGAGGGGAAAACTCTGGAAATACGATATCAATACACATATGTGCAACAGGGAGCTCTGGTTGAGTCGGGTGTCTACTCACCTGAGACGGTCCACCAGTGCTCTGCCTACTGCCTCGACTCCCTAAAGACCCTCCCCAGCACCGACCAGCAGTGTGTCCTCTGCGGCCACAGTTGGTGCAGGAGACGGCCCTTCTTCTGGTCTCCCTAAGCGCAGCACCTCCAAGCTCCATAGGGGTAGGGTCAGAGGTGCTGGGGGATGGAATGGACGGCCCCTGATCCGGACGTCCAAGGGTTGCCAACGGGTTATCCACCCTTATCGACATATCCACCAGTTGGTCCAGGTTAAGGGTGGTGTCCCTGCAGGCCAGCTCCCGACGAACGTCCTCCCGTAGGCTGCATCGGTAGTGGTCGATCAGGGCCCTCTCATTCCATCCTGCGCTGGCAGTCAGAGTCCTGAAGTCCAGTGCAAAGTCCTGTGCGCTCCTCTTCCCCTGTCTGAGGTGGAATAGACGTTCCCCCGCCGCTCTCCCCTCCGGTGGATGATCGAATACCGCCCGAAAGCGGCGGGTGAAATCCTCATAGCATACTGACGGTGCGTCTATTCCTCCCCACTCGGCGTTGGCCCACTCGAGCGCTCTCCCCGACAGACAGGAGATGAGGGCGGACACGCTCTCGTATCCCGAGGGAGCCGGGTGGATGGTAGCCAGGTAGAGCTCTACCTGGAGCAGAAAACCCTGGCACCCGGCAGCTGTACCATCGTATGCCCTCGGGAGCGAGAGCCGAATCCCACTGGACCCAGGTGACGAAGGGGTGGACAGCGGTGTGGGTGGTTGTGTAGTTGGAGGAGGTGTAGGACCACCACCTCTCTCCCATCGCTCCATGGTGTTCAACACATGCTCCATTGCGGTACCGAGAGTCTGAATCATGGTCGCCCACTGCTGGACACGTTCCTCCATTGATCCGGACGAAATGAATGTACCTGCTGACTCCATAATAAGGTGCATGTTTCTGTCAGGAGGTCAGTGTGATGCGGTAGGACGAAATCAGGCACAGGACACAGAGCTAATCGAAAACGTACTTTACTCGTAGGTAACGTAAATAACATAACCTCCACGCAGGGAGGAACAAACCCGCTCACCAGACGACAACCAAACATGAACAAACATGCACAAAACCCAGTGGGAGCCAGAGGGTTAAATAGGGAAGAAATCAATACATAATGGGAACCAGGTGTGAACAATAAAGACAAAACAAGTAGAACACAGAAACATAGATCGGTAGCAGCTAGTACTCCGGCGACGACGAACGCTGAAGCCTACCCGGGCAAGGAGGAGGAGCAGCCTCGGTTGAATCCGTGACACACCTGTTGTAGCCACAGTTCACTATGGTACCTACCTCTCAGTATATCTATCGCTCTGTCTATCACTCTACATCAACAATGTACAACCTATATAATCAAATTATCAACAGAGCTTACATACCCTCTCTCTCTCCCATCTCTCCCAAACACCAATCTGTACCCCCCCCCCCCCCCCCCCCCCCGTAGGTGAGTACTGGATAGACCCTAACCAGGGTTGCCATAGAGACTCCTTTAAGGTGTTCTGTAACTTCACGGCCGATGGAGAGACTTGTCTGTACCCTGAAAAGAAGTTCCAGTCGGTGAGTCCACACGATCGCACTCCTCTCCTATCCTCCTTATGAGCGAGTGACAAATGACTGATGTCTCTTCTACAGGTGAAGCTGGGTTCAGTAATGTGAGAAGTGATGAATGTACTGGAATGACTGATGTCTCTTCTACAGGTGAAGCTGAGTTCCTGGAAAGGAGAGAAACCGGGTACCTGGTACAGCCAGTTCAGGAAAGGAAAGCAGGTACACTGTCTGTGTGTGCGTGCGTGCGTGTTCCAGTTTCCTGTGATCCTCCTCTCTCTACGATATATCCCTTTTTCATACTCAATGCTCCCCTCCCTCCCTCCCTCC
>NW_028157337.1:0-85306 GCF_964263955.1 Coregonus lavaretus
CTCTCCCTCTCTATCTCTTTCTCTCCCTCTCTCTCTCTCTCTCTCTCTCTCTCTCTCGCTCTCTCTCTCTCTATCTTTCTATCTCTCTCTCTCTTTCTCTCCCACTCTCTCGCTCTTTCTCTCTCTCTCTCTCTCCCTCTCTATCTTTCTATCTCGCTCTTTCTATCTCTCCCTCTCTATCTCTTTCTCTCCCTCTCTCTCGCTCTTTCTCTCTCTCTCTCTCTCTCTCTCTTTCTCTCTTTCTCTCCCTCTCTCTCGCTCTTTCTCTCTCTCTCTCTCTCCCTCTCTATCTTTCTATCTCGCTCTTTCTATCTCTCCCTCTCTATCTCTTTCTCTCCCTCTCTCTCGCTCTTTCTCTCTCTCTATCTCTCTCTCTCTCTCTCTCTCTCTGACTCAAACCTCTGACACACATAATGAACATGACTTCTCAGAATAACTCCTGCCACATTGGATATGGCTTTTGGTATCCCAAACTAGCCTGGCACCCATAGTTGATTTTGCTACGTTTCAAATGGAAGCAGTGGTGAGCGCATCATTCAGTCTGGTTTAACCAGGCTAATCCCAAATGGGCAGCACGGTCGGTTTCAACATGGAACGTCTGTGTTGTACTCTTGTCAATGCCAAACCAAACAGAAGACAAGACCCTCCAGACAGAGTTCAGAGAATAGAAGGGTGACACTGCCTGTTTTAATGCTGCGTCCCAAATGGCACCCTGTTCTCTACATAGTGCGCTGCTTTTGACCAGAGCCCTGTGGGCCCCGGTAGAAAATGGTGCGCAATATAGGGAATAGGGTGCCATTTGGGACGCAGACGTTGTGTTCAGGGACGTGAGGGGTTGGGACGTTAGACTGGTCTTTAGGTGTCAGTTAAGGGGAGAAATGGGCTGTAATGCTGGGTGCTTGGTGAGTCTGTGGAGGGAGGACTGCAGGCCAGTGGCGCTAGGCTGGCTGTGTTTGCCTTGGCAGGATAGGGGGACACGGGGTAGACCTGTGTGTGTGTGTGTCTGTGTGTGTGTGTGTGTGTAAGAGAGAGGGGGGGGGGGGGGGGGGGGGGGGGGGGGACGTGTGTGTACACGTGTGAGTTTGGACAGTGCAGCAGGAAAATGCTGGTGGGATGTTATTATGTTATTCTGACACTGGTAGACTGGGACTTGTCATCACACAGTCTCCTACATGCACACTTCTCCCAAAAAGATGAATGGCAGTTTTAGAATGACCCCGAAGCAGAGATTAAACCCTGGTGTGGTCACATGTCTGAAACAAATGCCAAGAGGGTCTGTCTGTCCTTCCAGGGGTAATGCGTGTGACTGTCTGTCTGTCCCTCCAGGGGTAATGTGTGTGGCTATCTGTCTGTCCCTCCAGGGGTAATGTGTGTGGCTATCTGTCTGTCCTTCCAGGGGTAATGTGTGTGGCTGTCTGCCTGTCCCTCCAGGGGTAATGCGTGTGACTGTCTGTCTGTCCCTCCAGGGGTAATGTGTGTGGCTGTCTGTCTGTCCCTCCAGGGGTAATGTGTGTGGCTGTCTGTCTGTCCCTCCAGGGGAAATGTGTGTGGCTGTCTGTCTGTCCCTCCAGGGGTAATGTGTGTGGCTGTCTGTCTGTCCCTCCAGGGGTAATGTGTGTGGCTGTCTGTCCCTCCAGGGGTAATGTGTGTGACTGTCTGTCTGTCCCTCCAGGGGTAATGTGTGTGGCTGTCTGTCTGTCCCTCCAGGGGTAATGTGTGTGGCTGTCTGTCTGTCCCTCCAGGGGTAATGTGTGTGGCTGTCTGTCTGTCCCTCCAGGGGTAATGTGTGTAGTAATCTCTCACACCTGTCTTATTGCTAAATATAATCTTAGTAGTGAGATGTATTCATATTTGCAACCGGGACATGGTCTTCATTCATTTTGACTTTTTTATGATGATCATTGATACATTTTTGGTGGGTCAAGTTTTTAGATTTGTGTGTGTATGTGTGTGTGCGTGCGTGTGCTTGTTTGCGAACATGCTTGGTTGTGTGCGTGCTTGCGTGAGTATGCACATAATGTGTGTGAGTCTGAGCAGGAGAGGAGGGGGCCTGCCTCTCTCTCTGACAGGAGGCCTGTGTTTTAATTATTTGAATGGTGTTAAACAGCCCATCCCCACTGACCCTGACCAGGCCTCACCTCCACGAGCTCCCAGTCACAAGAGGGTTCCAAGGGCCACCGGATTATCCACCCAGTCAGTGTGTGTATGTGTTTTACATTAATACCCTCAACACACACAGACACACGGACACAAGCTTGCACACATACACACACACACACACACATCTATACACACGTGCATACAGACACACACACATCTATACACACGTGCTTACAGACACACACACATCTATACACACGTGCTCCTAGTCTAAATCTAGGGTCTTGGCAGTTGCTGAGGTTAGACAATCCCAGTGATTCCTTCTTCTATGTGATCTCAGTCAAGTATCACACTATACTAGACAAAGGAATGTTTGCTTATCCCTTGTTTTTCTCTCTTTCCACGTCTCCATCTCTCTCTCTCTCTCTCCCTTTCTCGCTCTCTACTTTCCTTTCTCATCCGCTGTTCATCGCCTGAGAATTATTTCAATCTCCCAGCCACCGTCTCTGTCCCCTCCAGAAAGCCTGTCTCTTAGCACTGAGAAGTGACAGGGTGTTCTCCTGTGCCAAGAAGTCGGTGCTCAAATACTGAGACACACAGCAGAGGAGATAGTAGAACCCACCACAGGAGGCTGCTGAGGGGAGGATGGCTCATAATAATGGCTGGAATGAAGTGAAGTAGTGAATGGAAATGGTATCAAACACATGGAAACTATGCGTTTGATGTATTTGATAGCATTCCATTTATTCCATTGCAGCCATTACTATGAGCCCGTCCTCCCCAAATAATGTGCCACCAGCCACCTGTGGTACCCATGAAACACAGATAGGAAGGAGACAGACCATAAGGGTCCTGTCTGAACTGTGTCTCAGTTAATGTGTCTGTTGTTATAGTGACACACTTTCCCCTGACTTCTCATTACCTATCCATGCCAGGGACAACGTTTTGTATATATGGATCTTGGTAGTCAAAATTAAACATTAAAATGTGTCTACTGTATAGCACATACACATGTTAATTCCTTATGAATAGCCACACTTCTGTTCAAGCCAATGTCAGTCTGTCTGTCTAATATGTAGCCTGGGTGAGAGGTCCGCAGCTATAGGCTACATACAGTACTTGACTGTGTAATAACAGCTTCATCTCTCCTTTCAAAACACATGGGGCGGAAATAGTCCCCCCGTGAAGATGATCTTAGCTAGAAGGGTTAACAGAGGGCTTTTGGAGTAGTTTACCCAGCCATCTGTTGGGCCCGCAGGGAAAGATTAAGCGATTTTCCGTGCCTGTGTGCGGGCGTGCAGAGCCCGCGGATGGATCTCGCTCAGAAAGAAGACTGTTGCTACATCCTCAATATTCCAAGGGTTGGAAAATTGGCCTCAGTGGCGAAGATGCAAAGATAGCGTATGCGATGTAGCGGTTCTCCTTGGCGAGATAACATGAACAGCCTACTATGCGCTCATCTGGATGTTGTTTGGGAAGGTTGGACTGGATACGTTTATGATGATCACTGTTAATTCAAGTTTGTTGGCAAAAATAATAGGCCTATTCATGATTTATCACATGGTTTATGATAGCCTCAGGTTTATGTCCATGTAGTTTATTGGGAGGAATTGTGAGATATAACCTATAGATTTTAGTAAAGTATCATGCGTATGTCTGTTAAGCATTTCAATTACGCATGGGATGTAGGCTTGTAGTAATGAGAAGATAGCTGTTGGTGATTTGTTTATATAATTACCCTACATTCGTTTTAACAACTGTTTTCCTAGAGTTTTCTCCGACATTATTCAGTGTCTGAGTAAGTTGAAAGGCGACTCGCATGATTTTATTGATGCCTTTAGTGATGCCTTTAGGAAACTCCGACGCACATTAATCATTAGGCTGAAGATCAATAGCTGTTTGAAACAAGAACAAGTGTTTTCCAGATGTTCCAGGTGGTAATGGACACGTTAATAACTGAGTACCTACCCTACAGGTGGGGAGGTAGATACAATTTGTAATGCCGCGCTGCAATAACATTAACATTTACATTTTAGTCATTTAGCAGACGCTCTTATCCAGAGGGACATACACACCATGCCGAAGCAAGACAATGTATGGCTCCTCTCATGTTGAAATAAACATAGCCTAATTCGATTGCGCTAATACGGAACCAAAACTGGCGACTCATTCGAACACTTTATCTTTACATTTAAATTATTGGTTATTTTGTCATGGGACTGTAGGTTATACAAATCAATTTGAGGTCCTTGCTGGCTGTTCTGCTGCAAATTCACAGCAAACCCATGGATAAAAACAGTTCAGCTCGTTTTACCCGGTGTGACCAAACATATTTGCCTCCAAAACTATACAAGCCTATACTATTAGCCTACCTTTGAACTCGTGGCGAGCAGAGAAAATGAGACGCTTAGTTTTTGTTTTTTGAAACCATTTGTTTGTTGAACGTCCCTATCCTATAACCTATGCCGTGTGTGTTCTCATGTGGGCCGGTATCCGCAACTGCCGCACGTAGAAAACAGCTCTCCCGGTGGTAAAAAACGCCAGCTCTGCCCTGCACAGCGTCCTGTGGTCAAACACTTTAGCAGCCTACTAGTTAGTGATAAAGTTACGATTGAAGTGTTTCCAGCTGTTGTTACGCACAGATTAGAGCAATGCTGCGGCGTTTGACTTTCCTAGACTCATGTGTTATCGCTCTTTAGGCTATATGAGTGATTTTTTATATTTGTAAATTATGTGTAAATTATTGATTGTTTTTAAGTGATTTTGTATGTTTCGGCATAAATTACCCTCGGTTTGCATGGTACAAATTCGAAGCTGACAACCTGTTGTTTACAGAATGTTGTAGAGGTAGTAGGGCTCTCATTCGGTGCGGTGAGAAGCTGTGCCTGTGTCTGGAATGGGTGAACATTTCACCTCTAGCCAACTCCTGTCATAGAACGTTCAAACATAGCATAACATGGGGTGGGAGTGTGGAGTCTGTAGAAGGGTGGTGTGTACCAGTAGGCATATATGTTTCTTCAAAACGAATATCCCTTTATGAGAAAAATATATATAAATAATAAAAATTAATTTTCAATTTAATGATGTTATTCCTTTTCAATACATTCCTTAAGTTATTCATGCAGAGTTGATAAACACAAGCGTTATCCAAAATCATAGCCCCAAATATTTCTCAGCTATAGGGCTTGTTTTCCCAAACTGCACTACTTTACGCATTCTGCAACATGTCTCCTGCTCAATGATCAATCTGTGTCACACAACTTTGCATATCTCACAGACAATGTAATGGAAACGTTGCAGTTTATTCATAAAATCATTCAAGCTTACCGGTTCTGTTCCCTGCGGTAAAGGTTGAGTTGCGGGCGCACTCAGAAATGTGTGCTACCTAATATTTTTATCCAAGAGGACCCACCTAGAACAAGTAAACAGTTCAAAATCATTTAGTCGTCCGTTGTGCACTCTGTCAAAAGGCCCCGAAACTGTGAAACAGCATAAAGTTATTAAAATACATAAAAACTCTTCAGCCACCGGTGTCTAGCGAGTGGTTGAAAGCTCCACGTCGAGGAATGCGCTTCAAGTGTCCGGCAAGAGCCCACAAGCTTCCCGACCAATAGACAAAAGCGCTTTATTGGCGAATGGAACGGAGAGTTTTAACGAGAATGGGAGGGGCGACTCGAGGCGAGCTACAACGCAAACCAGAGCGCTCAAAGCTCCACACTACTCTCGGCTGCAGGGGGTTGGAAAGCAGCGCTCATATGCTGCGCGCTCTCCTCCTTGACAGATAAAGTTGGGGCAACGCAAAAAAAGTTGCCACATTTTTCTTTTAGTTTCACAATGTAAACCTGCAGGACCTGTTTCATTAAGACGCTTATGAGAATGATTTACTTGCAAACTTATTTTGTGCAATTCTGTGTTTACATTTTTTAAAGCACATTTTGAATATGGAATGGTTTGCACTCAAACGACAGTGAACCAGTTTCAACATCTACAATTAGGCCCATTTTTATTTCTTAGCATTTTAGCCTATTAGTCTATATTTTTTATTCTTGGATATTTGTTCAAATGGGCTTGGTGTATGAAATGGAAAAGCAAGCAGCCTTGTATTTTGACTGTCAATCACTTGACATTTGAGAAAAGCACAAGTCAAGTGTCAAATATCTCATTCGCACATATGGTGGCTTAATTCATGAATGTTGTTGCACCGTTAAGCTGGGAGATTTGTAGGCATTGAATACTTCCGACTGCTGAGTAGCCTCACAGCCCAATCGCAGCTGGCACCCTATTTTAAAGTGTCTTGGAATCGGTTTCCAACGAGGTGAAGTAACGGGATATCTATCAGTAATGGTGTAACCATGTCACATACTCAGATATATACTTTTAGAAACATATTATGTCTCAGAATTGTCCATAATATAGTAGGAAACAGGACAGGAGTGAACCACAAGGAGCTATTCATTTCAAAATATTGCATGCAATTCTGTTTGTTGTAAGTAGCCTAATTCCTTATATAATATTTTTATATCTACAGGAATCTCAATCAAGGCCTATAAAGGATAACTCAAAAATGTTAAAATAATACAATTTACACAGAGCTCTCTCTTATGATGTGTTAATGACTCGATTTGGGCATCCATAGCAGCGCAGCCATAGGGCGATTCTATGACTATGCTTGTTGACACAAGACTGTGAAAATAATTGGGCCGAGGTCAACTCGCCTCCTGCTTAAATGTGGGTGGCGTCACTCCCCCGGCTCTGTAGGTGTACCCTGGCTAGGTCCGGCCCCCTATCAAGGGCAAGATTCAACAAACACACCACAGGGCTTTGGCTCCTGGGCCGGTGCAAGCGTGTGTCTCTGGAAATGTTCTGGACCCTATTCTGTGTGGAATAAGGAACGCTTTTGTTCCATTCTTCAGAATGGGTGAACCATGCTCTATTTAGAGGATGTTAAACTGTAACTGTCATTCCTAATTTATGCCACTGTGGCTCGTTCTTCTTCCACTTCTTCCATAGTTCCATAGTTCACCCACAGTTATGATCCATATAACACACACACACACACACACACACACACACACACACACACACACACACACACACACACACACACACACACACACACATCTGTAACACATTACTGTAAATTGCAGGAATAGACAGACGATTTCATGCATGTTCACCACTAGTCCCATATAGTCCATGCTGCAGCTGAGTTTTATGTTTTCAAAGAACATCAATCCTGAATTCTCTGTAGCAGTTTATCACAACCACAGTGATTCACACATACAAATCACACAGCAGTGCCTCTTTCTGCCTCTACTGGGTCTCTCTCTCTTTCTCGATATCTCTCTTTCTCTCTCTCTTTCTCACTATTTCTCCCTGCTGTTTCCCTACCTCCCTTCTTCCTCCACCCGTATCTCTAACTCCCCCCCACTCTTCTCTCTCTTTCGCTCTCTCTCTCGCTCTCTCTCTCGCTCTCTCTCTCGCTCTCTTAGTCCCAGAGTTGAACTGATGACTGTGCTAAGGTCATACAGGTACAGGCTACGTTAGTTATTTATCATAGTCATCAGTGCTGTGTATCTTGGAAGCAGTGGTAAGACCACAGTCTCCAGAGCCAAGGAACTTACACACACACACACACACACACACACACACACACACCATTCACCTCCAATGGCGTCACACAGGCATGCACACACAAACGTGCGCGCGCACACACACACACACACACACACACATACATGCACAGACACACACCACCCAGACTACCCCTGCTCTGTTCTGTTTACCTCCAGTAATCATCAGTAGAATCTAATTGGATGACTAAACTCCCAGATGGCATGAGATACAGTGAGGGAAAAAAGTATTTGATCCCCTGCTGATTTTGTACGTTTGCCCGCTGACAAAAAATGATCAGTCTATAATTTTAATGGTAGGTTTATTTGAACAGTGAGAGACAGAATAACAACAAAAAAATCCAGAAAAACGCATGTCAAAAATGTTATAAATTGATTTGAATTTTAATGAGGGAAATAAGTATTTGACCCCCTCTCAATCAGAAAGATTTCTGGCTCCCAGGTGTCTTTTATACAGGTAACGAGCTGAGATTAGGAGCACACTCTTAAAGGGAGTGCTCCTAATCTCAGCTTGTTACCTGTATAAAAGACACCTGTCCACAGAAGCAATCAATCAATCAGATTCCAAACTCTCCACCATGGCCAAGACCAAAGAGCTCTCCAAGGATGTCAGGGACAAGATTGTAGACCTACACAAGGCTGGAATGGGCTACAAGACCATCGCCAAGCAGCTTGGTGAGAAGGTGACAACAGTTGGTGCAATTATTCGCAAATGGAAGAAACACAAAATAACTGTCAATCTCCCTCGGCCTGGGGCTCCATGCAAGATCTCACATCGTGGAGTTGCAATGATCATGAGAACGGTGAGGAATCAGCACAGAACTACACGGGAGGATCTTGTCAATGATCTCAAGGCAGCTGGGACCATAGTCACCAAGAAAACAATTGGTAACACACTACGCCGTGAAGAACTGAAATCCTGCAGCGCCCGCAAGGTCCCCCTGCTCAGAAAGCACATATACAGGCCCGTCTGAAGTTTGCCAATGAACATCTGAATGATTCAGAGGAGAACTGGGTGAAAGTGTTGTGGTCAGATGAGACCAAAATGGAGCTCTTTGGCATCAACTCAACTCGCCGTGTTTGGAGGAGGAGGAATGCTGCCTATGACCCCAAGAACACCATCCCCACCGTCAAACATGGAGGTGGAAACATTATGCTTTGGGGGTGTTTTTCTGCTAAGGAGACAGGACAACTTCACCGCATCAAAGGGACGATGGACGGGGCCATGTACCATCAAATCTTGGGTGAGAACCTCCTTCCCTCAGCCAGGGCATTGAAAATGGGTCGTGGATGGGTATTCCAGCATGACAATGACCCAAAACACACGGCCAAGGCAACAAAGGAGTGGCTCAAGAAGAGGCACATTAAGGTCCTGGAGTGGCCTAGCCAGTCTCCAGACCTTAATCCCATAGAAAATCTGTGGAGGGAGCTGAAGGTTGGAGTTGCCAAACGTCAGCCTCAAAACCTTAATGACTTGGAGAAGATCTGCAAAGAGGAGTGGGACAAAATCCCTCCTGAGATGTGTGCAAACCTGGTGGCCAACTACAAGAAACGTCTGACCTCTGTGATTGCCAACAAGGGTTTTGCCACCAAGTACTAAGTCATGTTTTGCAGAGGGGTCAAATACTTATTTCCCTCATTAAAATGCAAATCAATTTATAACATTTTTGACATGCGTTTTTCTTGATTATTTTTGTTGTTATTCTGTCTCTCACTGTTCAAATAAACCTACCATTAAAATTATAGACTGATCATGTCTTTGTCAATGGGCAAACATACAAAATCAGAAGGGGATCAAATACTTTTACCCTCACTGTAGCAGGGACATTTATTTTCCTTAGTTTTTCAGTCCCTTAGATGGAAGCATAGTCCTCCTCACCATCACCCATAAAATAGAAAATAATAGAATAGAAAAGGATTAAAACTTTTTTGGTCCATCCAGATATTTTTCCTTTAGCACACAAACCATATACATTTAGACAGTGGACTATGGTGGGCTATGCATGCAGTGATGTTGAAAGGTCTGGACCATATGCATTATGAGTGGTGGTGGTGGTGGTGTAGTGTAAATCAGGGTTGCTGTAATAACATGAGCCCGGTGCCGTCAGTGCGTTGAGCTCCCTAATCATTATGGCCCAGTTAAAGATGGCGACGCGGAATCCGGACCACTGTAATGTTGCCCAGGGGAACCAGTACAACAGTGAGCTGGTTGGGGTCGGTCCAGGAGCCCTGGCCCTGCCAGCTAAAGGCTCCAGACTGAAGCACTACTTATCCACACAGCAACATCCTCCTTTCCATGCTTTTTCTCTCTTTTCTCTCTCTTATGTACTTCCTCTCAAATTATTTGGCTTTTTTACCTTTTCGCTGCTTAGCTGTTCTTGCTTACTTTCTTTTTTTGTTTGTTCCCCCTTTCTCTTATTTTCTGCTTTTTCTTTCCCTCTACCCTTTCATCCCCCCCCCCCCCCCCCTTTCTGATATCTTGTATTCTTATTTATTTTATTATCCTGAGTTTTTATGATTTCTTCTCTTACTTTTCCTCTGTTTTTCCTCTCTGGTTCTGAACTCCTTCCCTTCTCTTTCTCAGTCTTCTGTACTCTCTTTTTATTTCTCTCTCTCTTTCCATTTCTATAATAATAATAATAATATGCCATTTAGCAGACGCTTTTATCCAAAGCGACTTACAGTCATGCGTGCATACATTCTTTTTGTGTATGGGTGGTCCCGGGGATCGAACCCACTACCTTGGTGTTACAAGCGCCGTGCTCTACCATTCTCTCTCTTTCTATTTCTCTCTCTCTTTCTATTTCTCTCTCTCTTCCTTGTTCCTCTTTATTTTTTTACATTGTAGGCCTACTCACCTGCCCTCATTCTATTAGAGTCAGCCCATTCTTATCGGATATAGAACATTGAGTCAGAATCGTATGATCAGGACTGGCTAGCCCAGTGGTCCACCATATGTCACAGCTCAATGGAAGAGCTGAGGTCTTGTAGAAGTTGGGTTGGTACTGTGTTTAGGGTAGTTTAGGACCTCTGTGATAAAGACCAGTGGCTATCAATTTACATTGACTGTATGTCCATAAAGCATACATTACATACAGTGGGGGAAAAAAGTATTTAGTCAGCCACCAATTGTGCAAGTTCTCCCACTTAAAAAGATGAGAAAGGCCTGTCATTTTCATCACAGGTACACGTCAACTATGACAGACATATTGAGAAATTTTTTTCCAGAAAATCACATTGTAGGATTTTTAATGAATTTATTTGTAAATTATGGTGGAAAATAAGTATTTGGTCACCTACAAACAAGCAATATTTCTGGCTCTCACAGACCTGTAACTTCTTCTTTAAGAGGCTCCTCTGTCCTCCACTCGTTACCTGTATTAATGGCACCTGTTTGAACTTGTTATCAGTATAAAAGACACCTGTCCACAACCTCAAACAGTCACACTCCAAACTCCACTATGGCCAAGACCAAAGAGCTGTCAAAGGACACCAGAAACAAAATTGTAGACCTGCACCAGGCTGGGAAGACTGATTCTGCAATAGGTAAGCAGCTTGGTTTGAAGAAATCAACTGTGGGAGCAATTATTAGGAAATGGAAGACATACAAGACCACTGATAATCTCCCTCGATCTGGGGCTCCACGCAAGATCTCACCCCGTGGGGTCAAAATGATCACAAGAACGGTGAGCAAAAATCCCAGAACCACACGGGGGGACCTAGTGAATGACCTGCAGAGAGCTGGGACCAAAGTAACAAAGCCTACCATCAGTAACACACTATGCCGCAAGGGACTCAAATCCTGCAGTGCCAGACGTGTCCCCCTGCTTAAGCCAGTACATGTCCAGGCCCGTCTGAAGTTTGCTAGAATGCATTTGGATGATCCAGAAGAGGATATAATACCTATAATTCCATAATAAACATGACGTCATATTAGTTGTGGACAGTGTTAGTGGTCCAGTGTCTGCTCTCCCCCAGTCTCTCACTGGACTCACTGAGTTGCTATTTATAGAACCTGCTCAGATAATGGACTTTCCACCTGGGCCTCAACCGAGGAAGACTTGAATCTCCATGGCTCCTGAATGAGAGAGAGAGACACTCACACTCACACATACACAGAGAGAGAAGAGAGAGGGAGACATTAACACACACACACACACATACACATAGAGAGAGAGAAACAGACACACACACACACACATACAGATAGGTAGATAGTAATATAATAATGAATGAGGTTGAGTGGGGGTGGTTCTGGGAACCCTATCCCCCCTCCCATAGGGACAGCCTGGGAACTAGCAACATGGTTATTTTCTGATAGACTCACAACACTGTAAAACCCCTCCTCATTCTCTCGAGGTAGATGTTGTCCCTAACCGCAGATCTAGGATCAGATTACCCTACCCCCAATCCTTACCTTAAACTGAGCTCTATGACGTGACCATGAACAGCATTAAATATATTTTAGAATAGAGCGGTGCAGAGGGCTGCACTCGTGAGCACCCACACAGAGCATCTGCACATGTGCACGGGAGTTTGCGTTTGTGCGCACATTTTGTCCATGCACATATGTGTTTGTGGGTTCTTGACAGACGTGACTACTCCCTGCCTTCCTTGGCTCCCTGCCTTCCCACAGTCCTTCTCCAGCCCAGTAGCCGCTATGTGTCCGTGGGAAGCAGCCGAGAGGAGAGTGGGAGAGACCTGGTCCTTGGCACTCTGGGAAGTCACAGGGAGGGAGAGAAGGGGAGGGAGAGAGAGAGAGAGAAGGGGAGGGAGGGAGGGAGGGAGAGAAGGGGAGGGAGGGAGGGAGGGAGGGAGGGAGGGAGGGAGGGAGGGAGAGAAGGGGAGGGTGAGAGGGAAGGAGGGAGGGAGAGAAGGGGAGGGAGAGAGAGGAGAGAGAGAAGGGGAGGGAGAGAGAGAGAGAAGGGGAGGGAGGGAGGGAGGGAGAGAAGGGGAGGGAGGGAGGGAGGGAGGGAGGGAGGGAGAGAAGGGGAGGGAGGGAGAGAAGGGGAGGGAGGGAGGGAGAGAAGGGGAGGGTGAGAGAGAAGGGGAGGGAAGGAGGGAGGGAGAGAGAGGAGGGAGGGAGGGAGAGAAGGGGAGGGAGAGAAGGAGAGGGAGAGGGTTCTCTGGGGGATGTTTTGGGAACACTGAAAGTGATAGATAGGAATAATACAGTAGTAGTTTGGGAAGCAAGAAGTAGGATACCCTATAGGGGACAATAAAGTTGTATTCAATTGAACTGTACTGTGTTAAATTTACTTGAAAAATGTAAGAAAGGAAATATGGTTCCTGGGTGGCTGAACGGTAACAATCGCAATCGAGTTAAAGGAGCAACATACCATAGGGGAATTGAATCATATTGAATTAAAAAATATATAGAAAATATATGTGGTTCCTGGGGTTGAAGCTGAAGTTAGTTAAAGCAGTCACTATGAAGGAGGACACGGGGGACAATAAAGTTATATAGAATGATTTGTATTGTATAAAAAAATTATACAGAGTAAATAGATGCTAGGATAGCAGCTGAGGTGACTAAAGCAAAAGTAGGAAGTACTGGCCATTGGTGTGAAAATAAAGCATTAGATAAAGGCCTGTGTGACGCTAAACATTGGCCTCCAATATTGACTCTTCCCACCTGTTGTGGTGGTTGACACTGGCCCATTAAATCACACTTACACAGTGATAAAGCTGTCTCTCTCTCCTGTGGAAACCTAGCAGGATCAGGACCCACGGTTCTCTGTGTGTTTGTATAATGTTATAATGGTGTTATAAATGGACATTCTATTTAAGCTTTATTTAGGGTTTTATGTGTTAATGATGGGTTTGTATAGTGTTATATATTTAGCCTAAGTGGACGTTTTTAGAAGGTTAGTTTAAGGTTTTATATGCGTTGATTATATGTTTGTATGGTGTTATTAATATAAGTGGATGTTTATTTAAGGATTGTTTAGGGTTTTATATGTGTTCATTGAGAGAGAGGTGGCCAGGGCCCTATGACCCTCTGAGAGTGGGAACTAAGCCAGAGTTAAAGTGGAAAGGTCTGGTTGCTCCCCCTGACCATCTCCTTTTGCCCTTTCTCACCATCAGTCTGTCATGGGTTAGCTATGGAGGAGGTTATTGAACCTAACCTTGGAGTCCAAGATAGGACTTATCCAAATATGTTATCTTCTCTTCTTCCTCTTTGTTGCCTTATTTTATTCTGTTGTTGTTGTTGTTATAAGAATGGAAATAGACGTTCTGGGATACACCATTAAGGCTTGTGATTGACAGGTCCTCTTTTACGTGTGCATGTGAGCCAGTGTGCAAGAGAGAGATTCCGATTTTCTGTCATGTTGGTGCTGATGAACTCTAGATAAAGTATCCGCCACTTTCCATGACAGCCACTGTTGAGTGCAGCACTACGGTCACAGTGTCGGGGAGAGATGCGTGCTGTGCCTTAAGATTCGTGTCAATGAGCAAAAGAAATTAGGCCCAGATTCAGACCTCAGAAATATTTTAATTGAAACAATTAACATTTAGGAAGAATGGTTGTTTTGGTGCTGTGTTTGTGTTTGTGTTTGCAAGAAAGATGAAGGGAGCAAATAGAGGGAGAGAAAGGGTAGAGAGGGGGAAACAGTCAGAGAGAGGGGGAAGAGTGAGAAAGAGAAAGAACAAGAGAGAACTAGAAAAAGAAAAGGGGGGGCAAAGTCAAAGAGTGAGAGAGAAGCGAGAGACAGTGACAAGAGAAAGAAAAAGAGAGGGAGAGGTCAAGCATGAGTGCACTCAGAGGTTTACTAGTCTGTTGACTCCATGTTGACTCCATGCAGCCCTTGTTTATGAGAGAAACACCACAGCTGAGCTGAAGCGATGCTTCTGAGTGGGACAAACACACTGCTCTCTATTGGTTGATGTGGTACAAACCCCATGAACAAACTTCATGGGAACTCAAATCATTCAGAATGATTTCAGTGATGACATCTGCTCAGCAATAGACGTATGTCAAAATGATGTTTTCAATCAGAATTATTTAATAATAATAATAATAAAACGTGGGATTTATATAGTGCTTTTCAAATACCCAAAGACAGTTAATAATGTTTTTTTTTAAAGAGACTAGTTAAAATAAGAGAGGACCCAGTCAGAAACCCAGCCTTAGTGTATCTGAGGTGATTCACATGACTATGCCTGAGACCCGACGATGTGTTAGCCCACTGAGCTGAAGCCTAGGCATTAGTTATGGAAGCACACAGTCCGAGCAGCAGTGAGAGCTTGCTATCTCTACTCTCTCTGTCTGTAAGAGAGGGATTTTCCTTATCACTCTGGCACTGATAAAAACAGAGGGAAGAGTATGGAGAGGGGGAGGAGGAGGAGAGGAGGGGTGGGGGCCACTAGGGGTCACTCTGGAGGTCAGCCAGAAGTGGATGTTTCCCATGATGCACAAGGAGCATACATGCACAGCATGAATGAGTGACTGAGATGAAAGATAGTGGTGTCATGTTGCTCTATCTCTCTTTCTCTCTTTTCTCTGTCTCTCTCTCTTTCTCTCTTTCTCTGCTGCTCGCTCTCTATGTCTCTACTGTTTCTCCTCTCTCTCTCTCTCTCTCTCTCTCTCTCTCTCTCTCTCTCTCTCTCTCTCTCTTTCTCTCCTGTGTCTTAAATTGTATGTGTGTGTGTCTGTCTACTGTGTGTGTGGTATGGTATGTCAGGTATTAAGCAGAATGCCTGTGGTTTAATAAGGGGGGTAATTGGCATAATATGTCAGATGGATCTCAGTGTCTAATATTAATTCAACTTGTTCTGGCCCACAGAATTATCACGGACTCAGTCCTCAGGTACCTATCCAACTATTTTTCATTTATTAAAGATGTCCACCAGCATAAGACCAGAGCCAGATACTCTTATATTCACTTTTTTAAATATAAGAGTCTATCTGGTAAGAACACATTTCTATATACCGGCGCTGTTGAGTGGAACAAACTACCACAGTAACTCAAAGCCATACTAACCATAAACACTTTTTAAAAGAATGTCAAAAGCTGGCTAATGTGTGAACAGTAGATCCTTTTTTTTGTCTGTATCTATATCTATGTAATGTGTCTGTATCTATGTAATGTGTCTGTGTCTCTAATGTGTCTGTGTCTATGTAATGTGTCTGTATCTATGTAATGTGTCTGTATCTCTGTAATTGTACATTTACATTTACGTCATTTAGCAGACAATCTTATCCAGAGCGACTTACAGTTAGTGCATACATTATTTTTAATTTTTTCATACTGGCCCCCCGTGGGAATCGAACCCACAACCCTGGCGTTGCAAACGCCATGCTCTACCAACTGAGCTACATCCCTGCCGGCCATTCCCTCCCCAACCCTGGACGATGCTGGGCCAATTGTGCGCCGCCCCATGGGTCTCCCGGTCGCGGCCGGCTACGACAGAGCCTGGATTCGAACCAGGATCTCTAGTGGCACAGCTAGTGCCTTAGACCACTGCGCCACTCGGGAGGTTGTATACCTGTCTATATTGTATATCTATTTACACAAACAATAGGGACCGCAATGGAAATACGTCCCCGGTCACTTTAAAAAGTCTTTGTACTGTGCCTTCAGAAAGTATTCATACCCCATGACTCCACAAAAAAAAATTCTCACCCTCTACACAATTCTCCATAATGACAAAGTGAACATTTGTTTTTTGGAATGTTTGCACATTTATTGAAAATTAAATACAAAAATATCTAATTTACATAAGTATTCACCCCCTGAGTCAATACTTTGTAGAAGCACCTTTGGCGCTATGTCTGTATCAGCTTTGCACATCTGGATTTGGGGCTTTTCTCCCATTCTTCCTTGCAGATTCTAGTCTTTCCACAGATTTGCATAGGGACTTAAGTCTGTGCTTTGGCTGGGCCACTCAAGGACTTTCACAATCTTGTTCTGAAGCCATTCGATTATTGCTTTGGCTGTATGCTTGTGGTCATTGTCCTGTTGGAACGTAAACCTTCGCCCCAGTCTAAGGGCGTTTGCACTCTGAAGTAGGTTCTCATCAAGGATTTGCCTTTTATTTGGTACCATTCATTGTTCCCTCTATCCTTACCAGTCTCCCAGTCCCTGCCGCTGAAAAGCATCCTCAAAATGTAGAAAATCTGATTTCCCCCTAGCTGATCTGCAGCCGGCTTTGATCGTAGTGTAGGCCTAGTGAAACACGCAGGGAGAGTGAGCTTGTCCATGGTGGTCAGCGAACCCTCATCCTTTTGGCCCGTAGTCCTGCGTGGCATCGACTGTGCCACAAAAGCATGCTGAAGTGGCAAGGTCAATATCCACATTTATAAACACAGGGTCACTGCAGTTATTATTATTTGTGGTCATAAACATTATTTTGAATGAATTCTATGAGGGGGAGGTTGTGTAATTTATTTTACAGTACAAGGGGAGGGTCATGTGAAAATATTTGTAACGTTGGTGAGGGGGGTGCATTTTATTTATGACACCACCCCTGGTTAATTACTAACTGTCCTGTAGTCACGCTACCGTCTGTCAAGATTGAAGCCTGGAATGTTTTTAGAGTGTTATCCTTATAAAAGTAATGCAAGACCTCACAAGAGGTCATCTGAAATCTCAAACACCTGTATGTGTTGTTACCTCTCCTCTCCTCTCATCTCACTGTCTCTCTCTCTCTCTCACACACACAGACACACACACACACACACAGACACACACACACACACAGACAGAGAGAAGCATTACTCTCTCCCTCTCCCTCCCTCCGTTTCCCACCCTGTCTGGATGTCCAGGAAAGCCCCTCTAACCCCAGCCGCCCCAGTACTACCTCTAACCCCAGCCCCAGTACTACCTCTAACCCCAGCCCCAGTACTACCTCTAACCCCAGCCCCAGTACTACCTCTAACCCCAGCCCCAGTACTACCTCTAACCCCAGCCGCCCCAGTACTACCCCTAGCCCCAGCCGCCCCAGTACTACCTCTAACCCCAGCCCCAGTACTACCTCTAACCCCAGCCCCAGTACTACCTCTAACCCCAGCCGCCCCAGTACTACCCCTAGCCCCAGCCGCCCCAGGACTACCTCTAACCCCAGCCCCAGTACTACCTCTAACCCCAGCCCCAGGACTACCTCTAGCCCCAGCCGCCCCAGTACTACCTCTAACCCCAGCCGCCCCAGTACTACCCCTAGCCCCAGCCGCCCCAGTACTACCTCTAACCCCAGCCGCCCCAGTACTACCTCTAACCCCAGCCCCAGTACTACCTCTAACCCCAGCCGCCCCAGTACTACCCCTAGCCCCAGCCGCCCCAGTACTACCTCTAACCCCAGCCCCAGTACTACCTCTAACCCCAGCCGCCCCAGTACTACCCCTAGCCCCAGCCGCCCCAGTACTACCTCTAACCCCAGCCCCAGTACTACCTCTAACCCCAGCCCCAGTACTACCTCTAACCCCAGCCCCAGTATTACCTCTAACCCCAGCCCCAGTACTACCTCTAACCCCAGCCGCCCCAGTACTACCTCTAACCCCAGCCGCCCCAGTACTACCTCTAACCCCAGCCCCAGTATTACCTCTAACCCCAGCCGCCCCAGTACTACCTCTAACCCCAGCCGCCCCAGTACTACCTCTAACCCCAGCCCCAGTACTACCTCTAACCCCAGCCGCCCCAGTACTACCTCTAACCCCAGCCCCAGTACTACCTCTAACCCCAGCCCCAGTATTACCTCTAACCCCAGCCCCAGTACTACCTCTAACCCCAGCCGCCCCAGTACTACCTCTAACCCCAGCCCCAGTACTACCTCTAACCCCAGCCCCAGTACTACCTCTAACCCCAGCCCCAGTACTACCTCTAACCCCAGCCCCAGTATTACCTCTAACCCCAGCCCCAGTACTACCTCTAACCCCAGCCGCCCCAGTACTACCTCTAACCCCAGCCGCCCCAGTACTACCTCTAACCCCAGCCCCAGTATTACCTCTAACCCCAGCCGCCCCAGTACTACCTCTAACCCCAGCCGCCCCAGTACTACCTCTAACCCCAGCCCCAGTACTACCTCTAACCCCAGCCCCAGTACTACCTCTAACCCCAGCCCCAGTACTACCTCTAACCCCAGCCGCCCCAGTACTACCCCTAGCCCCAGCCGCCCCAGTACTACCTCTAACCCCAGCCCCAGTACTACCTCTAACCCCAGCCCCAGTACTACCTCTAACCCCAGCCGCCCCAGTACTACCCCTAGCCCCAGCCGCCCCAGTACTACCTCTAACCCCAGCCGCCCCAGTACTACCTCTAACCCCAGCCCCAGTACTACCTCTAACCCCAGCCCCAGTACTACCTCTAACCCCAGCCCCAGTATTACCTCTAACCCCAGCCCCAGTACTACCTCTAACCCCAGCCGCCCCAGTACTACCTCTAACCCCAGCCGCCCCAGTACTACCTCTAACCCCAGCCCCAGTACTACCTCTAACCCCAGCCGCCCCAGTACTACCTCTAACCCCAGCCGCCCCAGTACTACCTCTAACCCCAGCCCCAGTACTACCTCTAACCCCAGCCCCAGTACTACCTCTAACCCCAGCCCCAGTACTACCTCTAACCCCAGCCCCAGTATTACCTCTAACCCCAGCCCCAGTACTACCTCTAACCCCAGCCGCCCCAGTACTACCTCTAACCCCAGCCCCAGTACTACCTCTAACCCCAGCCCCAGTATTACCTCTAACCCCAGCCCCAGTACTACCTCTAACCCCAGCCCCAGTATTACCTCTAACCCCAGCCCCAGTACTACCTCTAACCCCAGCTGCCCCAGTACTACCTCTAACCCCAGCCGCCACAGTACTACCTCTAACCCCAGCCCCAGTACTACCTCTAACCCCAGTCCCTGTACTACCTCTAACCCCAGCCCCAGTACTACCTCTAACCCCAGCCGCCCCAGTACTACCTCTAACCCCAGCCGCCCCAGTACTACCTCTAACCCCAGCCCCAGTACTACCTCTAACCCCAGTCCCTGTACTACCTCTAACCCCAGCCCCAGTACTACCTCTAACCCCAGCTGCCCCAGTACTACCTCTAACCCCAGCCGCCCCAGTACTACCTCTAACCCCAGCTGCCCCAGTACTACCTCTAACCCCTGCCCCAGTACTACCTCTAACCCCAGCCCCAGTACTACCTCTAACCCCAGCCCCAGTACTACCTCTAACCCCAGCCCCAGTACTACCTCTAACCCCAGCCCCAGTACTACCTCTAACCCCAGCCCCAGGACTACCTCTAACCCCAGCCCCAGTACTACCTCTAACCCCAGCCCCAGGACTACCTCTAACCCCAGCCCCAGTACTACCTCTAACCCCAGCCCCAGCCCCAGTACTACCTCTAACCCCAGCCCCAGTACTACCTCTAACCCCAGCCCCAGTACTACCTCTAACCCCAGCCCCAGTACTACCTCTAACCCCAGCCCCAGGACTACCTCTAACCCCAGCCCCAGTACTACCTCTAACCCCAGCCGCCCCAGTACTACCTCTAACCCCAGCCCCAGTACTACCTCTAACCCCAGCCCCAGTACTACCTCTAACCCCAGCCCCAGTACTACCTCTAGCCCCAGCCCCAGGACTACCTCTAACCCCAGCCCCAGTACTACCTCTAACCCCAGCCCCAGTACTACCTCTAACCCCAGCCCCAGTACTACCTCTAACCCCAGCCGCCCCAGTACTACCTCTAACCCCTGCCCCAGTACTACCTCTAACCCAAGCCCCACACAGCACACAACAGCCAGCAGGCCAGAGAGTAGAGGAGAGAGAGAGAGATAGATAGAGAGAGAGTAGAGTACGTGTTATCAGTTAGCCGGTCATGTGGTGGAGATTGGAGTGTGCCGCGCTGCACGGACACCCAAATAAAAGCCCTCTTCCCTTCAGCCGCCTGTCGCCTATCCTCGATCCCACCCTGTACACTCATACACCCCACTCCACCCCTAGCTACTGGCCACCTTATCCCCCCCACACTCATACAACCCTCAGTCACAGTCATTCTTGCTTAAACTCCCCCCCCCTTTATTCATACCCTCCTCCCTCCCTTTCTACCCTTTGTTTATTTATTTTCCCATTTGTACTTGTTTCCTATTGGCACATTGTGACAACACTGTATATATACATAATATGACATTTGAAATGTCTTTATTCTTTTGGAACTTCTGAGTGTAATGTTTACTGTTAATATTTATTGTTTATTTCACTTTTGTTTACTATCTACTTCACTTGCTTTGGCAATGTTAACATACGTTTCCCATGCCAATAAAGCCCCTAAATTGAAATGAGAGAGAGAGAGAGAGAGAGATAAAAGCTATACAAAGAGGGGAAAGAATGGTTAAGAACTGGAGAAAAAAAACGTAATATTGTTGTTATTGTTTTTTTATACTTTATTATGGTTGTAATTTTCCGTTTTAATTCTCTGTTTAATAGTCAACGCTCTACCAACAACGTTTGTCATGCAAGTTACGAGTAAAACCCGGTGTTTGAACGTTATTAAGGCTACAGACTCACATCTGCTGCCATAACAAATTGCTGAAAGCTGGATTCCTGCAGCCATTGAAGCCTGTGGCTGGATGTGATGTGGGGTTGGAGAGTCTGGTCAGGCTGTTCATTTGTAAGAGGTGGTGGTTCACCGCCTTGCTCTCTGGCAGTGTAGCGCTGCCCCCCCCCCCCCTCTCTCTTTCTCTCTCTTCTGTTCTCTCTGTCTCTCTCTCTCTGTCTCTCACTTTATCTCTCTCTGGCAGTGAAGTGCTGCTCTCTCTTTCACCCTCCTTTCTCTCTCTCTCGGTCTGTAATAATCCAAGACCACTGATGCTAAACTGGACTGGAGGCTACATGCTAGTGGGAACAGTAGAATATGATGGCTGACAAGAACCCACACTCGTCAAGTCCCCTCACTCTATCACTCGCTCTCTTTCCTTCTCTCTTCCCCTTTCACTCCTTCCCTATATGGGGGGTCAGTGGTCAACAGTGGTCTCTCCTCCTACCCTGCACTGGGGAAATGAGAACAAAATGGAGGAGTGTGTGTGTGCTTGCGTGCATGTGGGGATGCGTGAATGTGTGTGAGCGTGCATGCGGGGGCTGGACAGTACTGTCAGTAACTGGTATATCTCCTATTGCCAGTTCCAGCTCATTCCATGAGTCAAGGCTGTGGTGGACTCACTGTGTCTGTCTGTCTGATGAGTTTCATCTGTTAAGAGCTGCCACACTCCTCCACTCCTGACTCTCTCTTTTATCTTCCCTCTTCCTGTAACCCCAGCCCCAGTACTACCTCTAACCCCAGCCCCAGTACTACCTCTAACCCCAGCCCCAGTACTACCTCTCTCTAACCAAAGGCCCCAGGACTACCTCTAACCCCAGCCGCCCCAGTACTACCTCTAACCCCAGCCCCAGGACTACCTCTAACCCAAGCCCCAGCCCCTGTACTACCTCTAACCCCAGCCCCAGTACTACCTCCAACCCCAGCCCCAGCCCCAGCCCCAGTACTACCTCTAACCCCAGCCCCAGTACTACCTCTAACCCCAGCCCCAGTACTACCTCTAACCCCAGCCCCAGTACTACCTCTAACCCCAGCCCCAGTACTACCTCTAACCCCAGCCCCAGTACTACCTCTAACCCCAGCCCCAGTACTACCTCTAACCCCAGTCCCTGTACTACCTCTAACCCCAGCCCCAGTACTACCTCTAACCCCAGCCCCAGCCCCAGTACTACCTCTAACCCCAGCCCCAGTACTACCTCTAACCCCAGCCCCAGCCCCTGTACTACCTCTAACCCCAGCCCCAGTACTACCTCTAACCCCAGCCGCCCCAGTACTACCTCTAACCCCAGCCCCAGTACTACCTCTAACCCCAGTCCCAGTACTACCTCTAACCCCAGCCCCAGTACTACCTCTAACCCCAGCCCCAGTACTACCTCTAACCCCAGCCCCAGTACTACCTCTAACCCCAGCCCCAGTACTACCTCTAACCCCAGCCCCAGTACTACCTCTAACCCCAGCCCCAGTACTACCTCTAACCCCAGCCCCAGTACTACCTCTAACCCCAGCCCCAGTACTACCTCTAACCCCAGCCCCAGTACTACCTCTAACCCCAGCCCCAGTACTACCTCTAACCCCAGCCCCAGTATTACCTCTAACCCCAGCCCCAGTACTACCTCTAACCCCAGCCCCAGTACTACCTCTAACCCCAGCCCCAGCCCCAGTACTACCTCTAACCCCAGCCCCAGTAGTACTGGGGCTGGGGAGAGGACAAGGGTGAGGGTAGCATATTGATATTGATATGACATGAACATGAATTTCTTCACTGGGTCGAGAGACTGAGAACTTGTAGTTTTATGACTTTTTGGAGTGTGCTGTGTTATTCAGTGTTGTCTGTGTGTGTGTGTGTGTGTGTGTGTGTGTGTGTGTGTGTGTGTGTGTGTGTGTGTGTGTGTGTGTGTGTGTGTGTGTATGTGTGAGGTAGAGGGAGACATGAACCTGATACTGTTTTAGAGAGGACGAGCACAGACATGGTGGTAGAGGTTGAGAGGTCCCAGCTGGGGAAGGAAGTATGTATGTGTGTGGATTTAGGATGGTTCGTGGGGGGGGGGGGGGGGGGTCTGTCTTTCATCAGATGCTACATTCCTTGGCCCTCTGAGACGTGTGGCAGCGCGTGCAGAGCCACACACACTGTGCTAGGAGAGACGGCCACAGACAGACAGACAGAGAGTGATATAGTGGTATAGTGTCATCGGTAACTCTCTGATTAAAGATAGAGATGATACCGTGGTGTCTAAATTGTGCTATCAGTCATCTGAGAAACACTTACTCACAGCACAATGATGCTCTGTTGAGTTCCCCAATAACTGTTGTTTTTACAGCATAACCGTAAAAAATAAAATAAAGAAATGTCAGGTTGGATGAAGGTTTTAGGTTTCTCTCTTTATTTATTTATCTTTCCCTATCCGCTTTTCTCATTTGTCACACACAGACACTCCAAACACACACACACAGACTCAGAGTTATAGGGAAAACAAACACTAAACGGTAATGTTTTGTCTCATTAAAATCCTCGCTTTTACGGCTCAAGCCTTTTCCAGAGAGCCTTCCCTTGGCTCCCCATTCAGGAAAGTCTCTAGACAAATACACACTGGGTTGACCTCTTTTTTTTACCATTTGGCCTGGACCTCTTGAAAACCCTGTCCTCAATGCCAGGTAGGGAGCAGCAATGTTCCAGGAACACTGGCAGAACATATAATGCAAGCCTCCATGCTAGCTAGAGAGCGGGAAGGTTCTAGAAACATTTACGGAGCATTCACAGAATGTTACGGGAACGTTCCGGCACAGGTCATCTGATGTCATCGCTCCAGGCGTCAGTCCAGTCAGTGGTCTGAAACTGAATAGTGTCAGGAGGCGACCACGCTCGGTTTAGAAGGCGACTATGCTCGGTTTAGCTAGCTGGACCGTGATTTATTAGGACGGTAATTAATTAATCATTTATCATCTTTGTTATTGGTGGAATGTTGTGAAGGTGGATTTTATTGGGCGAAAACTGGCAAAGCTGACCAAGCCAGTAGCTTGTATGGATGGTTTTTCCGGAGTTTTAAATCTTAGCTTAGACTTAGTGACTTCACCTCTGTAAATTGTTCCTAAAACACACACATACATACACACACGGGAGGATTTCACTGGAAGCTCACCAACCCAAGGCAAATACATTTCACTGGAAGTTCACTGGTTCATCAACCGCACTACCAACTCCAGTATAGTCTGAATCATTAAGTAAGTATGGTGCATTTGTGTGTGTGTGTGTGTGTGTGTGTGTCTGGGTGCGTATGTGTATGTGTACATGTGTTTGTAGCCATGACGAGAGGTCAGCTCTCTGTGACCTCCCGTGACCTGTCAGCGGAGGGGGTCGTTCCGGTCTCGACCCTCACTCTCTCCTCTCCTCCCCTCCATCCATCCCTCTCTCTCTTTTCTCTCCTCCTCTCTGGTCTGTCCGTCTGGCGGTTCCCAGGCTCTGGTGCCAGGTCCTTTAACTCCTGTCAGTCATGTCTGCTGCAGCCCCCTGATGCTGTCTGTTTTAACCCTTGATGCTGCAGTTTGGGGTAGTTTAGGGGTTAACATGAAACACCTCTCTTCCGGGGCTCGCAGAGGTCATTAACTTATTTCTAAACGACACCCATTGCCACCACGATACTCACAGACACACACACACACACACACACACACACACACACACACACAGGTACAGACACACAACCGAACAAACACTCACAGAAACACACACACACATTGATGCTGGCTGGATCCGCTTGTCTGGGGGTTAACATGAAACACCTCTCTTCCGAGACCTTTGGGGGTCATGAGCTGCCCTCTAAACAACACCACCATCAACACACACACTGAAACATACACACAGACACACTAACAGACACACACACACATTGATGACAAACAAACACACATGCAAGAGACACAACTTCACGTGCCCTCATGTAAAAAACGATCCCATCTGTGATCTGTGAGATGCTCAACTTTCTCTGCCTTTTCCTCTCTGCTAGATATGATCTCTTCCATCCGCCCACAGAACCTCCCATGCCCTCCCAGACCTGGTGCTCCCCAGTCCACCCTACCCTACTTCAGGCCCTCCCAGCCCTGGTGCTCCCCAGTCCACCCTACCCTACCCCATGCCCTCCCAGACCTGGTGCTCCCCTGTCCACCCTACCCTACTTCAGGCCCTCCCAGCCCTGGTGCTCCCCAGTCCACCCTACCCTACCCCATGCCCTCCCAGACCTGGTGCTCCCCAGTCCACCCTACCCTACTTCAGGCCCTCCCAGCCCTGGTGCTCCCCAGTCCACCCTACCCTACCCCATGCCCTCCCAGACCTGGTGCTCCCCAGTCCACCCTACCCTACTTTAGGCCCTCCCAACCCTGGCCCTCCCCAGTCCATCCTACCCTACTGTAGGCCAGCTCAGTGCTGAGGGGGAGAGGAGAATCCTCCCTGCTTGTTAATGGCCAGTGAAATGGCTTTATGGCTTTACGATTAGGAGGCAGTCTGGCACAGATAACCAGACGTTTATAGGTCTGCCCTCTGTGTGAGTGTGTCTGGGAGAGAGGCCTAGGGGATTGAGGGAGGGAGAGAGAGACTAACAGGGGTGAGGTAGGGAAGAGGGAAGGACAGGGAGATAAAAGGGAGGGGATAAAAAGCGATACAAAGAGGGGAAAGAATGGTCAATTTTGTTTAAACCAGGCCCTTTGTCATTTGATGCGGTCAACGTTGTTTAAACCAGACCCTTTGTCATCTGATGTGGTCAACGTTGTTTAAACCAGACCCTTTGTCATCTGATGCGGTCGACGTTGTTTAAACCAGGCCCTTTGTCATCTGATGCGGTCAACGTTGTTTAAACCAGAACCTTTGTCATCTGATGCGGTCAACATTGTTTAAACCAGACCCTTTGTCATCTGATGCGGTCAACATTGTTTAAACCAGACCCTTTGTCATCTGATGCGGCCACTCCGCCGGGCAGAGGTAGGAGGAGTGTGCTGGGTTGTACTGAGAAGTGTTGTGATATTATAGAGCTTTCACAAGGTTGAGCTCGTATTATACTATAAAGAATAATGTTTTATGCATGTTTGGCGTTGTGGTGACAGTTGATATGTGGCGTACACAGCTTCTCTGTGTAATAGACGTCAGTGAGAGGGGTTTGTAGTAGAATGTGGTGTGATGGTGTCAGTCTGAAGGAAGGGGTAGTGATGACAGGTTTACATGGAGGAGCCAGTTCTGAGGAAAACATCATAAAAAGGAGAGGGAGAAACATGTTAAATAGGACAGTACACTGGGTCTGTGTTGGCATCTGTACCTGAGGTTATGGTGTGTGTGTGCTGGCATGCCTCTGTCTGTGTCCATCAGTGGTTGTGTATATCAGTTGGCGAGTGTGTGCGCCATCGGTTCTGTGAGT
The DNA here is from genome assembly GCF_964263955.1 of Coregonus lavaretus. Taxonomy (NCBI): domain Eukaryota; kingdom Metazoa; phylum Chordata; class Actinopteri; order Salmoniformes; family Salmonidae; genus Coregonus; species Coregonus lavaretus. Next base: position 26,653 of record NW_028157337.1, read on the forward strand.
GTGTGTGTGCGCCTATGTGTGCGTCGTCTGTGTGTGTGTGTGTGTGCATCCGTGTCTGTGTGTGTCATTGGTGTGTGTGTCTGCACAGGGGCCGCATCACACACCAACCTGTTGACATGGGAATGTGTGCTCAGTCTAATTAAAGCCTGCGTGTGCTGCTGCTGTCTGAGGAGCCAGACGACAGGGCCAACAGGGCCTGGTGGAGCATGGAGAAGAGAGGGGGAGACGGGCCGCTTGGCACCCCATCTGAGGGCCTCGTCAGCCGGACTCAGACGCTGCCACAGCTGGCCTCTCCACCTCCACCAGGCCAACAATCCTGCTCTTTTTCCCCCTGCTTAGGAACGTGACGCATCACTGCTAATTCCCTTCTAATGAACTGGCTACAGAGTAGAAGGAGAGTAGCGGCAGACTTATCACACACATACACACACACTTCACTGGGATTTTAGCAGGGCTGAGTATTCCTATCCAGCTAGGCAGCTACCTCAGCTCCACAAAGCCAGGATATGCTACTACTGATATACTAGCCTTGGCACCTGACTGTTTCTGTATTAGAGAACTACATTGTTGCCTTGTGAAAATAGCGTTAGTTAACTCCAGACTGGTGTTAGTTGAAGTTGTTGGGTTGGGATACTGCGTTGGGATAGTGTTGATAGCGTTGTCCTTGGTGTCAGGCCCTGGCTAGCCTGTGTGTGACCCAGGGTTTAGGGCTTTGTGGTGGAATGTAAGGAAACAGCATGTCGATATTACACCCCCACCACTGACACGTTAACGAGCCCCTGAATGGATGTGTTTGAAGAGAGCTGTATTACTCTCACAACAACAACCATGAGAACTAGGCTGTGTTCATTAGGGCACGCAACAATATTTTTTGTTGTTGTTTTGCAACAGGAAACAAAAAAGGGGGGGCACGTTCATGTTTTCACAGCTCTTTTTAACATGAACACGACCCTGGGTCCGTGCCGCCCCACAGCCTAAGGGACAAGCCCACAACCCGTTCAGAATGGTGGAAGAAGTAGCTCAATATTATATAACATTTATAACATTCTAGACTAGTCTGGTTCCTGTTTTTTCAACTCTTTTTAACATTCCAGACTATTCTGGTTCATGTGTTCACAGCTCTTTTTAACATTCCAGACCATTCTGGTTCATGTGTTCACAGCTCTTTTTAACATTCCAGACCATTCTGGTTCATGTTTTCACAGCTCTTTTTTACATTCCAGACCAATCTCATTCATGTTTTCACATCTCTTGAACCATAACTCTCCAACACTGCCAAACCCAAAGAAGAACTGTTTAGAATGTTTGGCTTCATGACATCATCGTATAGGCTAATTAGAAGCACTTATAACATAAATCCTCATCACACCACGGAGTGTGGGCTTTTTTCTAAATGGCTGCCAGTGTATTAAACTGTATTTCACTCGGTCCTACTCCGTGGAGCAGAACTTGAGCAGAATTTAACCGTAACCACAGAACAATGGAAGCCATACACTGAGATTCCGGAACCGAGTGGGGTTGCCAGGTCCGTCGCTGTTCCGTTTTAATATTCTAAAATCCTGTTCAATCACTTGTGGATTATTTCTCCCTCAAATCCCTCCATTGTGGTGGCAAGCCAAAACAGATAATAGATAACCTGTCATAGCCCTGATAGCCCGTCCGTGGGACTGGAGAAAACTGGTTAATATGGTGGGCCATGGGATAAAGCTGGTCCTAATTCAGACCGAGGGAAGTCCATATCTGCCCATCCATAAACACATTTATGGAAGTAACATACTTATAATAGGAATGATGTGTTCATAGTGTCACTATTCATCATGTACGTGTCTGTTTTGTGATTACCACTATCGACCAGGGCCACACACAGACATGGGCATCTCTGACACACTCACTCATAAAGCCAACCTGACTGTTTTAGTATCCTCAATGTCCTCATAAAGCCAACCTGACTGTTTTAGTATCCTCAATGTCCTCATAAAGCCAACCTGACTGTTTTAGTGTCCTCAATGTCCTCATAAAGCCAACCTGACTTAGTATCCTCAATGTCCTCATAAAGCCAACCTGACTGTCTTTGTATCCTCAATGTCCTCATAAAGCCAACCTGACTGTCTTAGTATCCTCAATGTCCTCATAAAGCCAACCTGACTGTCTTAGTATCCTCAATGTCATAAAGCCAACCTGACTGTCTTAGTATCCTCAATGTCCTCATAAAGCCAACCTGACTGTTTTAGTATCCTCAATGTCCTCATAAAGCCAACCTGACTGTTTTAGTATCCTCAATGTCCTCATAAAGCCAACCTGACTGTTTTAGTGTCCTCAATGTCCTCATAAAGCCAACCTGACTTAGTATCCTCAATGTCCTCATAAAGCCAACCTGACTGTCTTAGTATCCTCAATGTCCTCATGAAGCCAACCTGACTGTTTTAGTATCCTCAATGTCCTCATAAAGCCAACCTGACTGTCTTTTTATCCTCAATGTCCTCATAAAGCCAACCTGACTGTTTTAGTGTCCTCAATGTCCTCATAAAGCCAACCTGACTTAGTATCCTCAATGTCCTCATAAAGCCAACCTGACTGTCTTTGTATCCTCAATGTCCTCATAAAGCCAACCTGACTGTCTTAGTATCCTCAATGTCCTCATAAAGCCAACCTGACTGTTTTAGTGTCCTCAATGTCCTCATAAAGCCAACCTGACTTAGTATCCTCAATGTCCTCATAAAGCCAACCTGACTGTCTTTATCCTCAATGTCCTCATAAAGCCAACCTGACTGTTTTAGTGTCCTCAATGTCCTCATAAAGCCAACCTGACTTAGTATCCTCAATGTCCTCATAAAGCCAACCTGACTGTCTTAGTATCCTCAATGTCCTCATAAAGCCAACCTGACTGTTTTAGTATCCTCAATGTCCTCAGAAAGCCAACCTGACTGTTTTAGTATCCTCAATGTCCTCATAAAGCCAACCTGACTGTTTTAGTGTCCTCAATGTCCTCATAAAGCCAACCTGACTTAGTATCCTCAATGTCCTCATAAAGCCAACCTGACTGTCTTTGTATCCTCAATGTCCTCATAAAGCCAACCTGACTGTCTTAGTATCCTCAATGTCCTCATAAAGCCAACCTGACTGTTTTAGTATCCTCAATGTCCTCATAAAGCCAACCTGACTGTTTTAGTGTCCTCAATGTCCTCATAAAGCCAACCTGACTTAGTATCCTCAATGTCCTCATAAAGCCAACCTGACTGTCTTTATCCTCAATGTCCTCATAAAGCCAACCTGACTGTCTTAGTATCCTCAATGTCCTCATAAAGCCAACCTGACTGTCTTAGTATCCTCAATGTCCTCATAAAGCTAACCTGACTGTTTTAGTATCCTCAATGTCCTCATAAAGCCAACCTGACTGTTTTAGTGTCCTCAATGTCCTCATAAAGCCAACCTGACTGTCTTAGTATCCTCAATATCCTCATAAAGTCAACCTGACTGTCTTAGTATCCTCAATGTCCTCATAAAGCCAACCTGACTGTTTTAGTGTCCTCAATGTCCTCATAAAGCCAACCTGACTTAGGATCCTCAATGTCCTCATAAAGCCAACCTGACTGTCTTTCTATCCTCAATGTCCTCATAAAGCCAACCTGACTGGCTTAGTATCCTCAATGTCCTCATAAAGCCAACCTGACTGTCTTAGTATCCTCAATATCCTCATAAAGTCAACCTGACTGTCTTAGTATCCTCAATGTCCTCATAAAGCCAACCTGACTGTTTTAGTGTCCTCAATGTCCTCATAAAGCCAACCTGACTTAGTATCCTCAATGTCCTCATAAAGCCAACCTGACTGTCTTTGTATCCTCAATGTCCTCATAAAGCCAACCTGACTGGCTTAGTATCCTCAATGTCCTCATAAAGCCAACCTGACTGTCTTAGTATCCTCAATATCCTCATAAAGTCAACCTGACTGTCTTAGTATCCTCAATGTCCTCATAAATCCAACCTGACTGTCTTTGTATCAATGTCCTCATAAAGCCAACCTGACTGTCTTTGTATCAATGTCCTCATAAAGCCAACCTGACTGTTTTAGTATCCTCAATGTCCTCATAAAGCTAACCTGACTGTCTTTGTATCCTCAATGTCCTCATAAAGCCAACCTGACTGTCTTTGTATCCTCAATGGCCTCATAAAGCCAACCTGACTGTCTTAGTATCCTCAATGTCCACATAAAGCCATCATCCACCTGACCATAGTCCTCCACCTATCATACTCCTATCATGCTCCTATTAGAGAGGGAAGTTTGATATGGCTGGATTACTTTGGTTTACTCCAGTCATAGTTGACCTTAACACTGATTCTCACACTTTTCCCCGTATTGGCTCCCACAACCCTAACCCTATTGCAGTGGGCCCCCACAACCCTAACCCTATTGCAGTGGGCCCCACATTGTCTTTGTGACCCACTGGACAAATCTCAAATGGCACCCTATCTATTCCTTATGTACTGCACTAGTAGCACTGCTTTGACTACATGGTGAATAGGGGGTGATTAGAGACGCAGACACAGAAGGGTCCTGTGAGATTTGGAGCCTGTTGATAGCAGAGGGGAGATGAAGTGATAAAGTGGTTTGTAGAGGTCACAGTTCAGAGGTCTCTTCACCTCACCGATTGCACTCCTATACCTCACCCTCACCCAGTCACCGAGATAGACTGGGTATAGACTGGAACCCGATACCCTGAAAGAGAGGGAGGGAGGTGGACAGGGAGAGCGAGAGAGACCAGGGAGGCACAGAGAGAAGAGAGAGAAAGAGAGGGGTACAGGAAGATACATGAGGGCACAGAGAGAAACAGAGGCAAAAGCTGTATGAGTGAGTGAAAGGGTCAGATAAGGTACATCACAAGATGCTAGAAGGCTGAGTGATGAATAGAGATGATGTGTTTTTATCCCACACTATGAACATAGAACAATAGGAATGACCTTTGATCCAGCCTTATATACTGAACAAAAATATAAACGTAACCTGTAAAGTGTTGGTCCCATGTTTCATGAGCTGAAATAAAAGATCCCAGAAATGTTCCATACGCACAAAAAGCTTATTTTTCTCAAATTTGGTGCACAAATTTGTTTACATCCCTGTTAGTGAGCATTGCTCCTTTGCCAAGATATGCCACACCTGTCAGGTGGATGGATTATCAAGAAGCAGATTACACTGGTGCACCTTGTGCTGGGGACAATAAAAGGCCACTCTAAAATGTGCACAGATGTCTCAAGTTTTGAGGGAGTGTGCAGTTGGCATGCTGACTGCAGAAATGTGCACCAGAGCTGTTGCCAGAGAATTGAATGTTCACCTTAACCTCTCTACCTCTCTACCTTAAGCCGCCGCCAACGTCGTTTTAGAGAATTTGGCAGTGCGTCCAACCGTCCTCACAACCGCAGACCACGTGTAACCATGCCAGCCCAGGACCTCCACATCCAGCTTCTTCACCTGCGGGATCGTCTGAGACCAGCCACCCGGACAGACAGCTGATGAAACTGAGGAGTATTTCTGTCTGTAATAAAGCCCTTTTGTGAGGAAAAACTCATTCTGATTGGCTGGGCCTGGCTCCCCAGTGGGTGGGCCTATGCCCTCCCAGGTCCACCCATGGCTGCGCCCCTGCCCAGTGATGTGAAATCCATAGATTAGGGCCTAATGAATTTATTTCAATTGACTGATTTCCTTATATGAACTATAACTTAGTAAAATCGTTGTATGTATATTTGTGTTCAGTGTAGACAGCTCATAGGGCTTGACTTTCTGTATGACTCTATGACTGACCTGTATGACCTTTGTATATGGCCTATGTATATTCACTGGTACTTTGTGTACTGAATGACTAGTGTGTCCTCTGGACCACTCCTGTACTGTATGTTCCATTGGACAGGCCAACTGAGTACACACTACACACTACTCACTACACACTACACACTACTCACTACTCACTACCCACTACACACTACTCACTACACACTACACACTACTCACTACACACTACACACTACTCACTACTCACTACACACTACACACTACACACTACACACTACACACACACACACACACACACACACACACACACACACACACACACACACACACACACACACACACACAGTGTACCTCACCTCTCAGCTTAAATAAACACCTGATAATTTTTTGCCTAAATGTCAGGGTATGTGTGTGTGTGTGTGTGTGTGTGTGTGTGTTTATTGTATAGCTGTGTGTGTTCATGACTGCCTCCTTTCGGTTGGGTCCGCTCCAGTTTCTGTTCATTTTCAGATGGTCTCTTTTTCCCCTCCAAATCTGCCTCAGATCACAGCTGCTGATGGCCCTCACCTCTATCTACTGTACTATCCTCATTCAGACTGTCTACTGTACTATCCTCATTCAGACTGTCTACTGTACTATCCTCATTCAGACTCTTATCTACTGTACTATCCTCATTCAGACTCTATCTACTGTACTATCCTCATTCACACTATATCTACTGTACTATCCTCATTCAGACTGTCTACTGTACTATCCTCATTCAGACTGTCTACTGTACTATCCTCATTCAGACTATCTACTGTACTATCCTCATTCAGACTCGTATCTACTGTACTATCCTCATTCAGACTCTATCTACTGTACTATCCCCATTCAGACTCTATCTACTGTACTATCCTCATTCAGACTCTATCTACTGTACTATCCTCATTCAGACTATCTATTGTACTATCCTCATTCAGACTGTCTACTGTACTATCCTCATTCAGACTGTCTACTGTACTATCCTCATTCAGACGATCTACTGTACTATCCTCATTCAGACTATATATACTGTACTATCAGAGTGCAGACTCTATCTACTGTACTATCCCCATTCAGACTCTATCTACTGTACTATCCCCATTCAGACTATCTATTGTACTATCCTCATTCAGACTGTCTACTGTACTATCCTCATTCAGACTATCTACTGTACTATCCTCATTCAGACTGTCTACTGTACTATCCTCATTCAGACTGTCTACTGTACTATCCTCATTCAGACTCTATCTACTATACTATCCTCATTCAGACTATATCTACTGTACTATCCTCATTCAGACTATCTACTGTACTATCCTCATTCAGACTGTCTACTGTAATATCCTCATTCAGACTGTCTACTGTACTATCCTCATTCAAACTATCTACTGTACTATCCTCATTCAGACTATCTACTGTACTATCCTCATTCAGACTATCTACTGTACTATCCTCATTCAGACAATAACTACTGTACTATCCTCATTCAGACAATATCTACTGTGCTATCCTCATTCAGACTATATCTACTGTACTATCCTCATTCAGACTGTCTACTGTACTATCCTCATTCAGACTATCTACTGTACTATCCTCATTCAGACTGTCTACTGTACTATCATCATTCAGACTGTCTACTGTACTATCCTCATTCAGACTCTATCTACTGTACTATCAGAGTGCAGACTCTATCTACTGTACTATCCTCATTCAGACTGTCTACTGTACTATCCTCATTCAGACTCTATCTACTGTACTATCCTCATTCAGACTGTCTACTGTACTATCCTCATTCAGACTCTATCTACTGTACTATCAGAGTGCAGACTATATCTACTGTACTATCAGAGTGCAGACTATATCTACTGTACTATCAGAGTGCAGACATCATGTCACTATCTATCTGGGCTGAGACTAAACACACTCACTGGCAGTATGAACACACACATATTTGCAGTACCAACACACACACACACACACACACACACACACACACACACTCACACAAACTCTCTCTCTCTCCACACATAACGTAGTCCTATCTAGTGGTGCTGAAGTTTCCTGTCATGTGTGGAAGGTCATTTGAAGGGCTGTAGTAAGGTTGTTCCAGCTCTCAGGAGGATTGATGAGCTGAAGAGGGTTTTCTCCTCCTTTCTTCCTCTGTTTTCTGTCATCTCTGATAAACTGGAAGCAGTGCTGACAGACTGAAGCCATGGGGATTTCTCTCTAACACCAGTGAATCTGTTGAACTAGTGTGTGAGGGGGGAGGGGGGAGTGTGTGGTGTGTGTTTGTGTGAGGGGGGAGTGTGTGGTGTGTGTTTGGGAGGTGGTGGGGGGGATTGTGAGCGTGTGTTTGTGTGAGGGGGGAGTGTGTGGTGTGTGTTTGGGAGGGGGTGGGGGGGATTGTGTGTTTGTGTGAGGGGGGAGTGTGTGGTGTGTGTTTGGGAGGGGGTGGGGGGGATTGTGAGCGTGTGTGATTGTAGTACAGAAAGATAAACATTAGGCCCATGATGGAAGCAGATGCCTTTTGCCTCAGAATTGGTCTTTCTGTTGTGGTGAAAATGTGCTCTGTGGCTCATTGCCCAGCACCTGCTAAACCATATATCTCTCTCTCTTTCTTTATTTGTCTTGGTGAGCCCTCTCATACTTTCCTGTGGGGGAATTCTTTGGCCGTTGAGTTGGAATCACGGATCCATTTGTGAATCATAGTTTTCTCCCTAATGTTTGAATGTAATGTTGAAGTATGCCATGTCTCAAAGCACTGTGAACACAACATGAACACAACATCCAGTTAGGTTGAAGTATGCCATGTCTCAAAGCACTGTGAACACAACATGAACACAACATCCAGTTAGGTTGAAGTATGCCATGTCTCAAAGCACTGTGAACACAACATGAACACAACATCCAGTTAGGTTGAAGTATGCCATGTCTCAAAGTTCATCCAGTTCAAATAGTATGAAAAAGACGAGTGATTTGTATTTTGTAATGGTGTGTGTGTGTGTGTGTGTGTGTGTGTGTGTGTGTGTTGGCAGCATGCTACCCTGCTGAAGTGTCTCCCCCCACGTTAGGCTGAGAAGGGGCTTACCTCTGGATTACTGTCTTAGGTCTGATCTGGGGTGGCAGTACCGCGCCGCGCTCCACCACAGGAGTACCATGCACACACACATGCACACACATGGTGTGTAGTCAAACACACATGCATATACTCTCTCTCTCTCTCTCTCACACACACACACACACACACACACACACACACACACACACACACACACACACACACACACACACACACACAGACACAGACTGTTCTGTCTGCTACCACATGGCAAGCGGTTGCGATGCACCAAGTCTGGAACCAAAAGGACCCTGAACAGCTTCTACCCACAAGCCATAAGACTGTTAAATAGCTACCCGGACTATCTGCATTGACCCTTTTGACTCATCACATACACTGCTGTGACTGTTTATGAACTATCCTGTTGCCTAGTAACTTTATTCCTATTTATATATGAATGGTGTCACATGATCGATGGCTTTGTTCATTCATATATACAGTCATTGGTCTGGGTGGACGTGTGTGTGTGTGTGTGTGTGTTGGTGTGTGTGTGTGTGCGTGTATGTGTGCGTCTGTGTGCTTAGTTGTGTGGGAAAATGCACTCCAGTCCCGGTGCTATGGAGCGTGACCACTGTAGTAAACACAATCCATGATCTGTGATAAAGCCAGAACTCCATTATTTGGCTGTTTGATTGGTGAACGTTTCTCCTTTGGGATAGTGTGAGAAAACACAAGATAATCATACAGAGATAAGGGAATGAGAGAAAGGGCCATTTGGGGACATAACTGGTATTAGACCTATCAGAGACATAGAGGAGGGTAAGGTAGTGATAGTTTAGAGGGAAGTAGAGAGAGAGAAGAGGAGAGGAAGAGAAATGAGGGGAGAGAGGAATAAAGGGAGAGAAAGAAAGGGGAGAGAGAAGTTGAGGGAATGAAAGAGAGAGAGAGAGAGAGAGAGAGAGAGAGGAGGAGGATTGGAAGGAACAAGGGGGTGTGGGAATGGAGGGGCTCCCTGTGGACTAACTTGGACATGGGAACACAGTGACACTAACGAAGCGTGGCCGCCCCTCACTGACTTCACAGGGCTGAGGTGGAGGGGTGGGTAGAGGGAGGGAAAGAGGGATGGAGGGGTTCAGTCCAATCTGCAAGAGTGTGAGAGAAAGAGAGGTGAGTGTGAGAGGGAGGGTGGGAGAGAGAGGGAGAGGGAAATAAGGGGTTGCGGGGCCCTAGTCAGTTCCACTTACATCAGAAACAACCTGACCAAAACACCTTGGTTTAAACAAAGGACCAATCACAACACGTTTCCAGAAGTCAGTCTGTACAGCATGTCCTTGTTCTTATTCAGCTTCTCAGAGTCCAACACTGGCTGTCTATTTGCTGTGTGCTTTGGGTTACACACACACACACACACACACACACACACACATAGAGACACACACACAGTTCCGTGTCCCTATAGAGTCAGCGGTAGCAGGGAGGACAGTCAGTCTACTCCAGTCTGTCATTATATCCATATTTATAGATCCTGACATGACATCACCACTCACTCTGGTTGATGTGTGTGTGTGTGTGTGTGTGTGCGTGCGTGCGTGCACATTTAGGCCATAATTTCCTGTTTGTTTGTACACTACAGCATGTTTTCCCCTTTTGAGCTGAAAGCTCCTACAACTCCTTTATCCATGAATCTGCTTAGAGTATGCCAGGGGAGGGAGGAGGCAGGTGACCATAGCCTCATTTGGGCCTGTGTTCTGGGGCTGGGGAGCTGGGGAGGCTGGGCCCTGGTTCTCCTTTAGTCTGGCCTGTGTTATAGTAGTATGTTGTGGTAACACTGTGGCTCCAGAGCCCTGTGGTCTGACTGTCATGGACTTTCCCCTATCTATTTGAATCTCTCCTAACTATTTCTGTTAGTCTACAATACAGCTGAAGAATGTGTGCGTTTAATTTTTGGGATCAATTTGTAATTTAGTGGCAGAAATGTTTTTGTGCTCGCTTTGATTGATATGTTGTTATTCTTTATAATGACCAGCTAAATAGCCAAATGTATTCTCATTATGTAGTAAAATATTGCTGAGGTAGGATATCTGTAGTGCAAGTTAACCCTCCTCTCTCTCCTCCTTCTCTCTCCTCTTTCCTCTCTCTCCTCCCTCTACTCTCTCTCTCCTCTCTCTCTCATCTCTCTACTCTCTCTCCCCTCTACTCTCTCTCTCTTCCCTCTACTCTCTCTCTCCCTCTCCTCTCTCTCCTCCCTCTTCACCCAACTCTTCTCCATTCTCAGGACTCTGATGCCTTTGTTTGACCCTGACTCAGGTCTCCTCATAGTATCAGGGATGGTAAGACGTAGTTTGTTGTCTCCCTTAACAGAGAGGATGAAGGCAGCTAGCCTCATTTAATCTTTTACTATTATCTTCCTCAGTAAATACACTCCTGTCTGCTTCTTTCTCTCTTCCATAGGGAGACAGTGTCATTGACTGCTTCGAGGTGTCTGCCAGTGAACCATTCCTTTCCCAAGGTAAGGACAGATCATCAGTGGTTGTTCATTTTCCAAAATAAAACACATTTTCCAATACTGTCCTCCTACCTTTCCCACTCCCTCTCTCACACACCACGCCTGTCCTCTACTCCCTCCTGTCTTTCTCTCCAGTAAGCCACTGTCTGACGGACGCCCCAACGCGAGGTGTTGCCATGGTACCCAAGCTGGCGTTGGACGTCCTGTCCTGTGAGGTCATGCGGGTCCTGCAGCTGACAGACAGCTTCATCGTGCCAATCAACTACCACGTGCCCCGCAAGGTCCAATATCTCTCATGCTACTGTAACAGCAGATCGATCTGTCATTTTGATGCCATGGCAACAGTTCTTCCCCTGTACTTTTTTCTAAACTGATGGGGGGGACTTGGCAATAGTGTATTTTGTAGTCACTGAGGAAAATAAAGTTATGGAATGAGCAACCACTCAATAGGCAGCAAGCCTTTATGGCTTCCATTTTAGAGTATGTTTGTGTTTTTGTGTGTATCTAATTCAGTCAGGACAGGAGTTCCATGCAGACCTGTACCCAGACACCTTGGGCCGGACGGCAGCCATGTCAACTGAGGAGTGGTGGAAAGGTGGCGAGAAACAGGTACCACCATCACTACACAATATAACTAAAATCTGTATTCTAACTTGGATGTACCACCATCACTCAACACAATATAACTATCCTCTGTATTCTAACTTTGATGTACCACCATCACTCAACACAATATAACTATCCTCTGTATTCTAACTTGGATGTACCACCATCACTCAACACAATATAACTATCCTCTGTATTCTAACTTGGATGTACCACCATCACTCAACATAATATAACTATCCTCTGTATTCTAACTTGGATGTACCACCATCACTCAACACAATATAACTATCCTCTGTATTCTAACTTGGATGTACCACCATCACTCTACATAATATAACTATCTTCTGTATTCTAACTTTGATGTACCACCATCACTCAACACAATATAACTATCCTCTGTATTCTAACTTGGATGTACCACCATCACTCAACACAATATAACTATCCTCTGTATTCTAACTTGGATGTACCACCATCACTCAACACAATATAACTATCCTCTGTATTCTAACTTGGATGTACCACCATCACTCAACACAATATAACTATCCTCTGTATTCTAACTTGGATGTACCACCATCACTCAACACAATATAACTATCCTCTGTATTCTAACTTGGATGTACCACCATCACTCTACATAATATAACTATCTTCTGTATTCTAACTTGGATGTACCACCACCACTCTACACAATATAACTATCCTCTACGATATAACTACCCTCTGTATTCTAACTTGGATGTACCACCATCACTCTACACAATATAACTATCCTCTGTATTCTAGCTTGGATGTACCACCACCACTCTACACAATATAACTGTCCTCTGTATTGTAACTTCAAATCAAATGTTATTTGACACATGCGCCGAATACAACAGGTGTAGACATTACAGTGAAATGCTTACTTACAAGCTCTTAACCAACAATGCAAAGTAAAACAAATAAAAAAAGTGTTAAGCAAAAAAATTAAAGCAAATAACTAAAAGGCAGCAGTAAAATTAAATAACCGTAGGGAGGCTATATACAGGGGGGTACCGGTGCAGAGTCAATGTGCGGGGGCACCGGCTAGTCGGTAATTGAGGTAATATGTACATGTGGGTAGAGTTAAAGTGACTATGCATAAATAATAAAGAGTAGCAGCAGAGTAAAAAAGGGGGACGGGGTGGGGGTGGGGGGGCAGTGCAAATAGTCTGGGTAGCCATGATTAGCTGTTCAGGAGTCTTATGGCTTGGGGGTAGAAGCTGTTGAGAAGCCTTTTGGACCTAGACTTGGCGCTCCGGTACCGCTTGCCGTGCGGTAGCAGAGAGAACAGTCTATGACTAGGGTGGCTGGTGTCTTTGACAATTTTGAGGGCCTTCCTCTGACACCGCCTGGTATAGAGGTCCTGGATGGCAGGAAGCTTGTCCCCAGTGATGTACTGGGCCGTACGCACTACCCTCTGTAGTGCCTTGCGGTCGGAGGCCGAGCAGTTGCCATACCAGGCGGTGATGCAACCAGTCAGGATGCTCTCAATGGTGCAGCTGTATAACTTTTTGAGGATCTGAGGACCCATGCCAAATCTTTTCAGACTCCTGAGGGGAAATAGGCTTTGTCGTGCCCTCTTCACGACTATCTTGGTGTGTTTGGACCATGATAGTTTGTTGGTGATGTGGACACCAAGGAACTTGAAGCTCTCAACCTGTTCCACTACAGCCCCGTCGATGAGAATGGGGGCGTGCTCAGTCCTATTTTTTTTCCCTGTAGTCCACAATCATCTCCTTTGTCTTGATCACGTTTTTGAGAGGTTGTTATCCTGGCATCACATGGCCAGGTCTCGGACCTCCTCCCTATAGGCTGTCTCATCGTTGTCGGTGATCAGGCCTACCACTGTTGTGTCGTCTGCAAACTTAATGAAGGTGTTGGAGTCGTGTCTGGCCATGCAGTCATGGGTGAACAGGGAGTACAGGAGGGGACTGAGCACGCACCCCTGAGGGGCCCCCGTGTTGAGGATCAGCGTGGCAGATGTGTTGTTACCTACTCTTACCACCTGGGGGCGGCCCGTCAGGAAGTCCAGGATCCAGTTGCAGAGGGAGGTGTTTAGTCCCAGGATCCTTAGCTTAGTGATGAGCTTTGAGGGCACTATGGTGTTGAATGCTGAGCTGTAGTCAATGAATAGCATTCTCACGTAGGTGTTCCTCTTGTCCAGGTGGGAAAGGGCAGTGTGGAGTGCAATAGAGATTGCATCATCTGTGGATCTGTTGGGGCGGTATGCAAATTGGAGTGGGTCTAGGGTTTCTGTGATAATGGTGTTGATGTGAGCCATGACCAGCCTTTCAAAGCACTTGATGGCTACAGACGTGAGTGCTACGGGTCGGTAGTCATTTAGGCAGGTTATCTTAGTGTCCTTGGGCACAGGGACTATGGTGGTCTGCTTGAAACATGTTGGTATTACAGACTCAGTCAGGGACATGTTGAAAATGTCAGTGAAGACACTTGCCAGTTGGTCAGCACATGCTCGGAGTACATGTCCTGGTAATCCGTCTGGCCCTGCGGCCTTGTGAATGTTGACCTGCTTAAAAGTCTTACTCACATCGGCTACGGAGAGCGTGATCACATAGTCATCCGGAACAGCTGGTGCTCTCATGCATGCTTCAGTGTTGCTTGCCTCTTGGCGAGCATAGAAGTGATTTAGCTCGTCTGGTAGGCTTGTGTCACTGGGCAGCTCGCGGCTGTGCTTCCCTTTGTAGTCTGTAATAGTTTTCAAGCCCTGCCACAACCGACGAGCGTCATAGCCCGTGTAGTACGATTAATGTACCACCACCACTCTACACAATATAACTATCCTCTGTATTCTAACTTGGATACAATGTGCATACAGTACCAATAGAAGTGCTTGGTTTTTGACGCGGTTTGTACTTCAATCAATAGCCTGCTGTTCTCTTAAACATCCAATCATGTGTGTCTTCTCAGGTTGAGAAGGTCAGTGTCAACCCAGCCAATCGTCGGAAGCCTAACAACGCTAAGCCAGCCAATCAGACGCCTGCTAAGAAAGAGCTGCCCAGTGGGAGGAGCAAAGAGGTGAGAGTCCAGCATCATCCATTCTCCTCGTCCTCTATGGGTCGCTTTCATTTCTCTTTTGGTTCCCTCCGTTCCCTACATTCCCTCTGCTAGCAACTACGTTTTATTTCATTTTTAAGACAAATGGAATTTGGATTTTGTTTATTTTCTCACAAATTGTTGTTATATTACTGCATTGGGCTACACATACAGTATTGATTGAATATCTTGGATAAACCTGTGAGTATCTCAAATCTGTAGATAAAAGTAATCCATAAAAGCTGTGAGTAGCTTTGGATAAAGACGTCTGTTTAGTGACCATATTGTTATTATTCCTCCTCTCTAGAAAGTTTGTTTATATTAATCAGACCACATACAGTATATTTAATATTATAAACTGGGTGGTTCGAGCCCTGAATGCTGATTGGCTGAAAGCCGTGGTATATCAGACCATATACCACGGGGTATGACAAAACATGTATTTTTACTGCTCTAATTACAGTACCTTGGTAACCAGTTTATAATAGCAATAAGGCACCTCGGGGGTTTGTGGTATATTGCCAATATACCACCGCTAAGGGCTGTATCCAGGCACTCCACGTTGCGTCGTGCTTAAGAACAGCCCTTAGCAGTGGTATATTGGCCATATACCACACCGCCTCGTGCCTTATTGTGTAATTATATGATTATATATTGTATATGTATTACTGTATTGTTCTTCCTCTCCAGGAGGCTCCAGTGCGAGGCTGCTCTACCTCCAGCAGTCCCCTGAGCTCCCCCAGCAGCAGTGCTGCCCCGACCCGCTCCCCCTCCTCCACCTCTGGCCTCTCCTCAGGATTCCTCCCCAGCCCCAGCCAGAGTGCCAAAGCCATCAGCAGTATGTTGGGTAAGGCTGTTTTGGAAACTGTAGCAGTACTACATCTCTCTCACACACACACACACACACACACACACACAATCAAACACAGACACACAACACACACACACATATCCTTACCCATCAGCAACATGCTGGGTAAGGCAGTTTTGGGAAACTGTAGTGGTACTACATTACCCATAATGCTATGTGTTACATATCCGGTTATGTCATTAGGAAGTGTGTTATGTAAGATTTCTCTCTCTCATCTCCTCTCCTCTCATTACCTTATCTTGTCATTATCTTATTATAATGTCATGCTGACTATTGGTTTGAGCTGTATTTAGAACTGAACTGTGAGAGAGAGAGTTGGTGGTTTGCACTAGACTGGAGAGAACCTTGTTTTTTAATCTGAATCTGTTTGATGATCCAATCCTACACACTGCTAGCATATCAAGATCTGGGACCAGGCGCACTGCCAGTATCCCCTGTCTGATGTAGCCTGGTACCATTCTGAATGTGCTGTAACCAACTCGTTTGTTAACCATAGAAGAGTTTCCCACAGCACATATAGTATGGGACTAGGTTACTAATGATGTACCTGGGTTGTGTTCATTGGGCACTCCGTAACGAAACGTTTTGCAACGGAAAACTAAAACAAGCGTTTCTTATTGGACCAGGTACATCATTGTAAGTCCAGGCACTCCCTCCCTGTTTAATTTCTTCAGTTTGGTGCTTAATGAACAAGACCCAGGTTACAAATAATGTAGCTAAGGTCTAAAATCACCCTGCTCTCCTCCTCCCTCCCTCCCTCCCTCCCCCTCCCTCCCCCTCCCTCTCCTCCCTCCCTCCCCCTCCCTCTCCTCCTCCTCCCTCCTCCCTCCCCCTCCCTCTCCTCCTCCTCCCTCCCCCTCCCTCTCCTCCTCTTCCCCTCCCTCCTCCCTCCCTCCCCCTCCCTCTCCTCCTCCTCCTCCCTCCCTCCCTCCCTCCCCCTCCCTCTCCTCCTCCTCCCTCCCTCCCCCTCCCTCTCCTCTCCCTCCCTACCTCCCCCTCCCTCCCTCTCCTCTCCTCTCCTCTCCTCTCCTCTCCTCTCCTCTCCTCTCCTCCCTCCCTCCCTCCCTCCCTCCCTCCCTCTCCTCCTCCCTCACTTCCTCCCCCAGGTCCCAGCAGTAAGTTCCGTCACCTGCAGGGTGTGGTGCTCCACAGAGACACCCACTTCACCAACCTGAAGGGGCTCAACCTCACCACGCCCGGGGAGTGTGATGGCTTCTGTGCCAACCTCCATCGCGTGGCCGTGCCCCTCGCCACCGCCGGGGGTCAGATCGCCATATTTGAGGTACTTCCATACTAAGGAAATGGAAGATAATATTTCTTTATTCGAAATGTTGTAGTATTCTTTTAGTTATTTTTATTTGTCCTTATATTGATATTTTTTAAGTGAGCCCTGGCCAAGAAAAAATTAGGGTGTTTTATGGCTGTGTCATCTTATTAGTTGGAGGGGAGTAGACAGCGCTTCAACCAACATGAAATAAGCGGCCGCTACAGAATTACATATACTGTAGAATGTAATAATTAATAGTATAAATAGTAATTTAATAGGATCTCTGCAGGTGCCACCATATAGAACAAAGATGTGGCTTTATTGGTTCACACACTGAAGAAAGAGGGATGTATTTCATTGCCCCCCTGCTCCCCTCCTCAGTTGTCTCAGGCTGGGAAGCTAGCGGACACAGGCCTGCCCACCATCCAGAACTCTGTCAACGTGGCTGACTTCTCCTGGGACCCCTTCAACAGTCACAGGCTGGTGGTGGCGGGCGACGATGCTAAGATCCGTGTGTGGCAGGTGCCTGAGGGGGGTCTGACAGAGACCCTGACCGAGCCAGAGGCCATCCTGCAGGGTAAGACACACTCCGCAGGGAACTTGAGCCCAATTAAGTTCAGTTAAAGTTGAATTAAATTGGACTCAGAGCAGGGGCTTTTGGGGTCCAATGTGAAATATATGAACATTTAGATGGGTCCAATGTGAAATATATGAACATTTAGATGGGTCCAATGTGAAATATGTGAACATTTAGATGGGTCCAATATGAAATATGTGAACATTTAGATGGGTCCAATGTGAAATATGTGAACATTTAGATGTGTGAGTGAATGTAGTCACATATCAGTGCACTATCCTTCATTCAATGAGTGACAGAAACTAAATGTACAGGATACCGGTATGCAATTTGCTACAGTGTCTCATATTATCCTTATATAGCCTTATACTGTGTGATTTACTGAGTAGATCATAACATGATCAATAGAAATAAATAATATATTGATCGATTGATAGAATGTGAGTGAGTGACAGGGGTTTTGACCAATCACAGGCCACACTGAGAAGATCTACTCAGTCAAGTTCCACCCCCTGGCATCGGGCCTGCTGGCATCCTCCTCCTACGACCAGACTGTGCGCCTGTGGGTCCTGGAGTCTGGGGACGAGGTCAAAGTGCTCCGGGGACACCAGGATCAGGTGACGGGGGAG
Source organism: Coregonus lavaretus (assembly GCF_964263955.1). Classification (NCBI taxonomy): domain Eukaryota; kingdom Metazoa; phylum Chordata; class Actinopteri; order Salmoniformes; family Salmonidae; genus Coregonus; species Coregonus lavaretus. The sequence continues at coordinate 45,057 of NW_028157337.1, forward strand.
GAGGGAAAGGAGGCGGGACATAAGGAATGTGGCATTGGCAGAGGGCGGAACCACTGGTTTTGTTAGAGAATAGGGCGTGGTAGAATTGATCTGGGATAATAATAATGATAGATGGATGGATGGATATTGATTGATTGAGACTACCTACAGTATGTACAGTGAGGGAAAAAAGTATTTGATCCCCTGCTGATTTTGTACGTTTGCCCCCTGACAAAGAAATGATCCGTCTATAATTTTAATGGTAGGTTTATTTGAACAGTGAGAGACAGAATAACAACAAAAAAATCCAGAAAAACGCATGTCAAAAATGTTATAAATTGATTTGCATTTTAATGTGGGAAATAAGTATTTGACCCCCTCTCAATCAGAAAGATTTCTGGCTCCCAGGTGTCTTTTATACAGGTAAAGAGCTGAGATTAGGAGCACACTCTTAAAGGGAGTGCTTATAAACTCAGCTTGTTACCTGTATAAAAGACACCTGTCCACAGAAGCAATCAATCAGATTCCAAACTCTCCACCATGGCCAAGACCAAAAAGCTCTCCAAGGATGTCAGGGACAAGATTGTAGACCTACACAAGGCTGGAATGGGCTACAAGACCATCGCCAAGCAGCTTGGTGAGAAGGTGACAACAGTTGGTGCGATTATTCGCAAATGGAAGAAACACAAAAGAACTGTCAATCTCCCTCGGCCTGGGGCTCCATGCAAGATCTCACCTCTTGGAGTTGCAATGATCATGAAAACGGTGAGGAATCAGCCCAGAACTACATGGGAGGATCTTGTCAATGATCTCAAGGCAGCTGGGACCATAGTCACCAAGAAAACAATTGGTAACACACAACGCCGTGAAGGACTGAAATACTGCAGTGCCCGCAAGGTCCCCCTGCTCAAGAAAGCACATATACATGCCCGTCTGAAGTTTGCCAATGAACATCTGAATGATTCAGAGGAGAACTGGGTGAAAGTGTTGTGGTCAGATGAGACCAAAATGGAGCTCTTTGGCATCAACTCAACTCGCCGTGTTTGGAGGAGGAATGATGCCTATGACCCCAAGAACACCATCCCCACCATCAAACATGGAGGTGGAAACATTATGCTTTGGGGGTGTTTTTCTGCTAAGGGGACAGGACAACTTCACCGCATCAAAGGGACGATGGATGGGGCCATGTACCGTCAAATCTTGGGTGAGAACCTCCTTCCCTCAGCCAGGGCATTGAAAATGGGTCGTGGATGGGTATTCCAGCATGACAATGACCCAAAACACACGGCCAAGGCAACAAAGGAGTGGCTCAAGAAGAAGCACATTAAGGTCCTGGAGTGGCCTAGCCAGTCTCCAGACCTTAATCCCATAGAAAATATGTGGAGGGAGCTGAAGGTTCGAGTTGCCAAACGTCAGCCTCGAAACCTTAATGACTTGGAGAAGATCTTCAAAGAGGAGTGGGACAAAATCCCTCCTGAGATGTGTGCAAACCTGGTGGCCAACTACAAGAAACGTCTGACCTCTGTGATTGCCAACAAGGGTTTTGCCACCAAGTACTAAGTCGTGTTTTGCAGAGGGGTCAAATACTTATTTCCCTCATTAAAATGCAAATCAATTAATAACATTTTTGACATGCGTTTTTTCTAGATTTCTTTGTTGTTATTCTGTCTCTCACTGTTCAAATAAACCTACCATTAAAATTATAGACTGATCATTTCTTTGTCATTGGGCAAACGTACAAAATCAGCAGGGGATCAAATAATTTTTTCCCTCACTGTAGAAGGAATGTGCATGTGTCTCCTTCGCTTCATTTCAACTTTTTCCTTTCTCTGTTCCCTCTCTCCTTCCTGGTGTGTATGTAGATATTTGGGATGGCGTGGAGTCCAGATGGTAAACTCCTGGCCACGGTGTGTAAGGATGGGAAATTGCGCATCTACGACCCTCGCAAGTCTGCTGACCCAGTACAGGTGTGTGTACGGGAGACCTGAGGAGTTTTGAACCTTTTTGTGTGGAAACAGAGTATTTACAAATCGCTCTCTTTCTCTCCTTCTCCTTCTCTCTCTCTCTCTGCAGGAGGGTGCAGGTCCTGAGGGCCACAGGGGGGCTCGTGTGGTGTGGGTGTGTGACGGCAAATACCTGATGGTGTCGGGTTTCGACAGGTGAATATTTCTCTGTATTTCTGTTTGGTAGTTGAGCTTCAATTTGTGCATAACAATCAATTTACCTTAATTTCATTCATTCATTCAGTTCATTGTCTGTCTATGACCATTCAGACAGTCTGACATGTAGTTCACCCATAATCTTGGTTCACATTAAAAAAACTGTTCACCTTTGTTGGAGACCAATTACTTTATGGTCCTAGTGAAGAGGAATACAACCTTTCTGACCCTAGACCTCATTGATGATGTCACCACAGTTCACCTCACCTTTGACCCCTGATGTGTTTTCCCCTTCTGCAGTCGCAGTGAGAGAACCCTGTACCTGCACTCCGCTGAGTCCCTGTCCTCCGGGGCCATCGCCAGCGCCCCCACTGATGTCTCGCCCTCCACCCTCATTCCCTTCTACGACCCCGACACCAGCGTCGTCATCCTCACCGGAAAGGTAAACAACAGCAAACAAACTAATAAACAAACAGAGCATTTATTTTGAATGGATGAAAATAGGAGCCATATTGACTTGATGTTGTGTTGAAAGTCTGTTACAGACTCTTGTGCTTAATGATAATAATGTCTGCCTAGCCTGGTTCCAGATCTGTTTGTGCTGTCTTGCCAACTCCTATGGCATTTCAGTAGTAGACAACAAAAAACGATCTGGGACCTGGCAAATGTCGGCCATTGGTGGATTGGTAGATTCATACTGACTCCCCATACCCAGACTTTGACACGAGTAAACCTATACAGCCATTGTTTGTTGTTGTTGTTGTTTACCAGGGTGACACGCGAGTGTACATCTTTGAGATAGTACCAGAGGCTCCCTATTTCCTGGAATGTGCCAGCTTCAACTCCTCAGAGCCCCACAAGGTATAGTCTTTATGTTTACTGCATTTACATTCCTCCTTTTCACTCTTTCTTTTCTCATTTTCATATATCCCTCTCCTTTTTATTACATGTTTTGTAGTCAATGGATGAAAACATTTCCCTGAATTTGTGACTTGTATAAAATGTCTGTGAATTGATTGACTGACTGACTAATTGACGATCAGTCAATCAATTACGCTGGCTGCTGTAGACCTGTAGAATCTCTCTGCATGAACTTCCTGTTTCCTGTGTTTAGGGCTTGGCCTTCCTGCCGAAGACTGAGTGTGTGGTGCAAGAGGTGGAGGTGGCCAGGGGTCTGAGGCTCAGTAAGACCTCCATAGAGCCAGTGGCCTTCAGAGTCCCCCGCGTCAGAGTGAGTCATGGCTGAACACCTCCATCTAGTGTATATTTGGGGGAAATAGGAAAAACCTGCAGTTATTTGATGACTTTTCAGACCATGGCCTCAAAGGACTAGCAGTAAAAAGGGTTTAGTATGTGAACCCCTGTTTGTTCTTTGTCTATGGACTTTGAGTTTGAGTTGTGAGTTCTGAACTAACCCTGTCATGTCTCGTCTCCCTCCCTCCTTCTCTCCGTCCGTCCACAGAAAGAGTTCTTCCAGGACGATGTGTACCCAGACACAGCAGTGTGGTGGGAGTCCTCTCTGACAGCCTCAGCCTGGCTGGCTGGTTCTGATGGGAAGCATCGCTCCATCAGCCTCAAGCCCAAAGACATGACCCCAGGTAGGGGCTAACCTCAGCTCTGCTCTGCTCGGCCCGGGCACATATAGTACAAACAGTGGACTGAAGTCAACAGCATTACAGCATTACTGTTAGATCAGCATTTTGAATTTCAGATGAGAAGCAAAGCATGTACAGTTTATAAGGGCCAACCTATAGCAGAATTCCCTGAAATGCTCTCACTGCACCAAATGCCCTACATTTATACTCCTAGTTATTCATACACTGAAGAGGTGCCACACAGAGGATCTAAGATCTTTTATCTGTGTTGACTCCAAAGGAGCGTTATCTGGTGACTGTTTAATAATGTTAACACTCAGTGGTGACTAAAGATCTGGACTCCCAGTGTGTCCAGTCTGAGACATACCCCCTACATGCTAAGAAGTGCAAACGTTAGATATTACTGCACTGTCGGAGCTAGAAGCACAAGCATTTCACTACACCCGCAATAACATCTGCTAAACACATGTATGTGAACAATAAAATGTGATTTGATTTTGATTAGCATGTGTGAAGATCCATGTCCTTCCAGACCTGACTGATTGAGACCAATCAAGCCAGAGAAGACTTGCTCAGTGCCTCTGCATGTGGCCTGCTGTGGTCTAGCGGTTAGGTTAGGGCTGCTGTCTTTAGAACACACAGTATATATACAGTGGTCCACCGCCATTCTGATACAAACCTCTCCCAACTCTCTTGTCTCACTTTCACTGTTTCTGTCTGTCTGTCTGTCCGTCTGTCCTCTCAGTGAGTGAGGCACCCAAGGAGGTCCAAGTGAGAAAGTACCTGCCATCCTCTCACTACCTGGAGGAGAAGACTGACGAGCAGAAGAAAGATGAGGTCTGTCTGTCTGCCTGTCTGTCTGTGTGCACCTGTGTGTCTGTCTGTCTGTGTGCACCTGTTTGTGTGTGTCTGTGTGCGTATATGTATGTGTGTGTTGCTACTATCTGAGTGTAAAGCATCTTATCTTAGTGAGTATTTCTCTTTGAGTGCAGCTAGCTATATGGAAGCTTGGTGACTGTTTTGTTATTTGTCATGTTTTGTCACAGTAATAGTATGAATAGTTATTAGTAGGGATGGAAAAATCTATTTTGATATCCGTTTTAACCAATATCATGTATGAATGTTTCATTTTCTGTTCATTTCCACGGCTTTGTGAAGTCCAGACAACTGCTTGCGGATTTTCTATTGGGCCAGACGTGAATATTCTGGTAGCATATAGGCCTACCTACCTAACCAGTTTGAATCCAATGGGAAGCCAGTTGATGGCCCATCAGCAGGCAGTTAACTTTGCTAAATGAAGAGCCTGTGAGAGGGTTTTGTGCCTGCAAGACTCATGAATGCTCTTTTACCTAATAGTGTAGGTTAATAGCAATGATAAGCCGATATCACAATATGTCTTGCTCATATCGATATCAAACAATATCGAAATCATGTTAAATGATGGATATTGGTACCCACCAAATCAAAATCAAATAAAATTAAATGTATTGGTCACATACACATAGTTAGAAGATGTTATTGCGAGTGTAGCAAAATGCTTGTGCTTCTAGTTCCGACAGTGCAGCAATATCTAGCAAGTAATATCTAACAGTTACACAACAAATACCTAATACACACAAATCTAAGTAAAGGAATTGAATAAGAATATATAAATATATGGATGAGCAATGTCATTGTAACCTCCCGAGTGGCGCAGTGGTCTAAGGCACTGCATCTCTGTGCCACTAGAGATCCTGGTTCGAATCCAGGCTCTGTCGTAGCCGGCTGCGACCGGGAGACCCATGGGGTGGCGCACAATTGGCCCAGCGTCGTCCAGGGTAGGGGAGGGAATGGCCGGCAGGGATGTAGCTCAGTTGGTAGAGCATGGCGTTTGCAACGCCAGGGTTGTGGGTTCGATTCCCACTGGGGGCCAGTATGAAAAAAAATATATATATATATATTTCATGTATGCACTCACTAACTGTAAGTCGCTCTGGATAAGAGTGTCTGCTAAATGACTAAAATGTAAATAGATAGTATAGAATAGAGTATATACATATGAGATGGGTAATGGGTAGTATAGAATAGAGTATATACATATGAGATGGGTAATGGGTAGTATAGAATAGAGTATATACATATGAGATGGGTAATGGGTAGTATAGAAACAGTAGTGTGACTATAGTGTGTTAATCATGTGCCTGTGCTACAGCTGTTGAGTGCCATGATAGGCAAGCTAGGGAACATGGATGACAACCCTCTACCACAGGAGTCCTTCCAGGGAGTAGAAGACGATGAGTGGGTGAGTGACACACACACACACACACACACACACACACACACACACACACACACACACACAGACACAGATGTACACAGATGTACACACTCACATTTAACCATGCTCTTGTGTCTTTCAGGGTGACTAGTGTGTGTTGCCTTGCGGACCTGCTTGCGGTGCCAGCAGTAACCAAGGGGCCTGCTGGACTGAAACTTGCCATTCCTGCGTGCCACTGATGCATCCTATGTCAAAAAAACATCTCCCAAACACCTAACATTAAACCTTCCAGAAATCCCAGTTGGAGAATTGTGTGTGTGGATTTCCTGCTTATTTTCCTGGGACTTTTGGGGAATGTTACCAGACTTGTGCAACCCTACCGCCCATATCCCCATATCATCCTCTAATACTCTGAATAAGTAGACGTTGCCTTTAACCATTGGCTGATCTAGGATCAGATATGTTTTCCTCTCCATAATGGTTAAGTTAGGATTGGAGGTTTGGAATCTGATCCTAGATCTGTGGTTAAAGGCAACCTTACCTCAATTCGACCTTTGACTTGCAGCTGCCTTGTACTGTAAATAGCTAACATTCCTACTAGGCTAGATAGTTAAATGACTCCCAACACTTCCTTACAACCCAGCCCTTACCTCCACACTGGATGGACACCTGTGTGTCTGTCTGTATGTTACCACTCCTAACCTTACACCTGTGTCATTATAATAATAATAATAATGACTAGACCACTGCTTGCTTTTTTGGGACAATATGAACCGAACTCCATAATCTTTGAAACACAGTAACTATAGAAAAACTCAAACGCATGCTCTTGAATACAGTATCTATGGTCTTCCGGATTTACCACCACCTATGCATCACTATATATTGACAGACACAAACACACACACACACATAGACTCACACTCACTCACTCACTCTCCACCTCTGCACCTGGATATCCCATCTGCACCTCCAGCTCCTGTAGTCCGTGGATGTTAGATGGTCAGTGATATCCCCATACAGTCTCAACAAGCACACAGCAAAAAAACACAGACAGGGTACAACAGGGTAAATAGGCTTCAGGTTAAAGCATGACTTTGATTTCTATTGATAGAAATATAATATTATTTTGTTGTTTAGGTAGCTTCATTCTCTGGCCAGTGATAAAGAACTACTAGCAGTCCAGTACCACTCCAGGGTCGTGTTCATTAGTCACCAAACGGAAGAAAACAACCTCAAACAGGGAGGGATTACTTGGACTTGTCCAATAAGAAACGCTTATTTTCGTTTTCCGTTGCAAAGCGTTTCAAAACGTTTTCCATTGCGTGCCCTAATGAATGCGACCCAGGTGCATATCTTAGTTCCGCCAGCTGATCTTGGGAGATAGTGTATAGCATTGGGGCTGTGCTCTGTTTTGGGGGACTCTTAAATGTATGTGACGTTCTTACATGTGGGTGTCATGTATTGAAAAGCCAAAACACCTTCTGTGGGAGTTCTACAGGAGTGTGTCTGTGCATCTCTGAGGTTGTAATATGGTGGAGAGCAGTATGTATCTGTACGTTTCTTTCTAGATCGATAGACTATATAACTGGAATTCCTGTACCTCATATGTTAACACTTGGTCTTAAGACTGTTATTGAAGTATTCCTCGCTAAAGGAGCTCATTCTTTTATTATACTGTAGTAAACAATCATTCTGTTTATTTTTCTTGAAAACTTACAGTATTAATACTATATGATGCAATCACAGCAGCCATGATCAAGGCTAGTACAGCACAAGGCAATAATTGTAATAGGCTAATCCAAGTCTGATCGAACCAATCATGTTGTTTACAATGACAGAAAGACTGGAACCAACCAACCAACCTTGAATGGTAGTCAGACTCACTGAGTTTACACAGGCAGTCCAATTATGATTATTTTGCCACTAATTGGTCTTTAAACCAATCAGATCAGAGCTTTTTGCCAATACTTGGGCAAAATATCAGAATTGGGCTGCCTGTGTAAACGCAGCCATTGTGTAGTACTTGAAAAGTGAACACACATCCATGCATTGACTGTAGGGCCTAGATATTGTTGGTGTCAGTGACTGTGTGTGTCATGTGTTTTGTGCCTGCAATCTCTCAAATGTCTTACATTGTTCTTTGGGATATTAACAAAAATAAAAATCTGTTCTTTTTTTTAATACTTTGAATAATGCATTATTTCTCTGTCCATCTTATGAATAACGGTTTTGTGGGAATGTTCATGTTGCCTTGCAATAAACAACTTTTTCAACCTTGTACACATGCCATTCTTTGTCATTCAATTTGTTGCTTAAAACAAAAGTATGTTTAAAGGGGAAAACATATGCTAATCTCAAATAAAAAGGGCTAAATTAGTAAATCTACTTATGTCATGATGTTGCCAGAAGATTCCGACCCTACTGTTACGCTTGTTTACACTGAGCTCCACTGGGGTCTGACAGCATGGCACTAGAACTTGTGTTGAACAGGCTGTGTGTGGACTACGCTGTGGAAATGTCCAAATAAAAGTCATGTGTGGGGAATGGCTTAGTATATGTCAAACTCTCCCTAATCTATGGATGCTCGTCTGAAGTACAATAATTAATTGGTAATGCATGTCATTGTTGTCAAGGGTGCATTAACAAAGGCAATAAACAGCCACATACTAGAACGTTGTTGTTGTCTTTGAATAGTTGATTTATTGTTCGAGCTTCAAAAACATAACTGCTGGACACTGTCTTAGCAAATATGTTGAATCCCAATCAATATCGTCATTCATGTTTAAAGGGCATTTCTAGGGACAAAAACAGTACATACAATAGCAAATTAATTCACAATGACAAATTCATAACATTGCTATACAGTACAATATGAAGACCAGACTGAATCCTGTTTGGGAAGTAAGCAGGTCCCCTGTACCTGCACCCATGAGGGGAGTAGTTCAAGTCAAGGTGCCGGGGATGAGCTTTGCTGAGGGCCCTATCCTCAGCAAAGGCCCCCATATTCATTCAAAATTATTCAGTGGCATTAGAATTCCCACCCACTAGTTCCAGAGTGAATTCTAATGTAAGCTAATATAGCAATTATTAATCCTACTGCTTTCACAGAGACAAGAGAAAAACACTTTCACGTATAGGCTTAATTCATGAAAATCATGTACAGAGCAATAATAGATGTTCCACTGGTGGTAGGTACCATTTTAGAATATAACGTCAACACTTGTAATAGGGGTATCTGGAGAAATGAAAACTTGAATGAAAACAATCGGAAAGGAACAATAATGTGAATTACATTATGTTCACCTATTGCCAAACAGGACTGATGAATGACTGCATGGCGGATGGCAAGCCTGGTGGTATGTAGGTTGATGGCATAGTACGGTGGACTGCACCCACTGTGATTAGTGACACATTACTGCCTTCTGAGTACTCAAAAGCTTATTGTTTAACTCAGAAGCTAATGGTTTAAATCAAACATCTCCTTGGAGGATACCAGGTACTTTTTGAAACAAAGTAACATAGTAATAATCTCTTGCACATGAGAAAATAAAACATCTCCTTGGAGGATACGAGGTATGGCGTATTTAAATAGGAAATCTCAACTAAAATCACTTCTAATCACTTTAGGGCCCTCAGCAAAGCTCACCCCCGGCACCTTGACTTAACCTACTCCCCTCATGGGCGCAGGTACAGGAGACCTGCTTACTGCAAAAACAGGCAATGTTAGCAATGTTATGAATTTGTCACTGACATTTCCACAGTGCAACGACATAGCCCGCACGGGAGCCTGATTGGCTGACTATCCTTTGTTGTTCAAAACACTTTCTACCTAGCATGAGGACGAAAAGGGCAGCTTTCTGGAAAATCTTCCCGGTGTAACAATGGGACAATTCGTAGTACAACACATTTCTCATCCCTGGATTGAGGTCATGCTGTCCGACCCTAGTGCAGCTAGCTGTAAGGAAGCTAGTCAGATCTGCTGGCAAGACATGCACCAATTTGTAAGTCGCTCTGGGTAAGAGCGTCTGCTAAATGCCTTAAATGTAAATGTAAAGACATTATGAACGCTGCAGCCCGTCTGGTGTTCAACCTTCCCAAGTTCTCTCATGTCACCCCGCTCCTCCGCACACTCCACTGGCTTCCAGTTGAAGCTAACTTCTACTACAAAACCATGGTGCTTGCCTACGGAGCTGTGAGGGGAACGGCACCTCCTTACCTTCAGGCTCTGATCAGACCCTACACCCAAACGAGGGCACTACGTTCATCCACCTCTGGCCTGCTAGCCCCCCTACCTCTACGGAAGCACAGTTCCCGCTCAGCCCACTCAAAACTATTCGCTGCTCTGGCACCCCAATGGTGGAACAAGCTCCCCCACGACGCCAGGACAGCGGAGTCACTGACCACCTTCCGGAGACACTTGAAACCCTACCTCTTTAAGGAATACCTGGAATAGTATAAAAGTAATCCTTCTCCCCACCCCCCAATAAAAAAAAAGTGGTTGTCCCACTGGCTATCATAAGTTGAATGCACCAATTTGTAAGTCGCTCTGGATAAGAGCGTCTGCTAAATGACGTAAATGTAAAATGATGATGAAGGCTGCACAATGAAAATGGGTGCAGTTTAAACATCCATCCACTAGAGAGCAGTATTTTCATACAGTGAAAGCGCCGACTTGTGGAGCTTCATCAAGCTCGAATATCTTTCTTCCGAGTTTGGCCCTTGAACTTTGAACCAACTGCGACCTTGATGGTGGTACATGTGAAAACGCCGTGCTCCTCCAGCGTCTTATATTGTACTGTACTGTAAATAGTCGGAGAAAAGCAATGGTGAGATATTTTTGTCTTTTGAAACCATATGGATTGCTGTGTCATGTTTAGGGAAGCTGTGAAGGAGAAACGCTGCATGCTTCTCTTGCCATAGCCCGCACACCTTGCCAATCTTGGCTGTCTAATTTAGCTTATGTAACCGTAATGACTCCTTGATATGTCTTCTACCTTTAGCTAGGACGCTAGCTCATATTGTTGCTTTAATAAGCGAGTTTACTACACTGAACAAAAATATAAACTCAACATAAAGTGTTGGTCCCATGTTTCATGAGCTGAAATAAAACATCCCAGAAATGTTCCATACGCACTAAAATGTTGTTTCTCTAAAATGTTGTGCATACATTTGTTTACATCTCTGTTAGTGAGCCTTTTTCCTTCGCCAAGATAATCCATCCACCTGACCAGTGTGGTTTATCAAGAAGCTGATTAAACAGCATGATCATTACACAGTTGCAGCTTGTGCTGGGGACAGTAGAAGGCCACTCTAAAATGTGCAGTTTTGTCACACAACACAATACCACAGATGTCTCAAGCTTTGAGGGAGCGCGCAATTGGCATGCTGACTGCAGGAATGTCCACCAGAGTCGTTGCCAGAGAATTGAATGTTCATTTCGCTAACATAAGCTGCTTCCGATGTCGTTTTAGAGAATTTGGCAGTATGTCCAACCGGCCTCACAGTATGTCCAACCCCTCACGTATATGGCGTCGTGTGGGCGAGCGGTTTGCTGATGACAACGTTGTGAACAGAGTGCCCCGTGGTGGCGGTGGGGTTATGGTATGGGCATGCATAAGCTACGGACAACGAACACAAACGGACAACGAACACAATTGCATTTTATCGATGGCAATTTAAATGCACAGAGATATTGTGACGAGATCCTGAGGTACATTGTCGTGCCATTCATCTGCCGCCATCACCTCATGTTTTAGAATGACAATGCACGGCCCCATGTCGCAAGGATCTGTACACAATTCCTGGAAGCTGAAAATGTCCCAGTTCTTCCATGGCCTGCATACTCACCAGACATGTCACCACCCATTGAGCATGTTTGGGATGCTCTGGATCGACGTGTACGACAGCGTGTTCCAGTTCCCGCCAATATCCAGCAACTTTGCACAGTCATTGACTAGGAGTGGGACAACATGCGCTGCATGAGGAAAATGGTGGTCACACCAGATACTGACTGGTTTTCTGATCCACGCCCCTACTTTTTTTTAAATGTATCTGTGACCAACAGTCATGTGAAATCCATAGATTAGGGCCTAATGAATTTATTTCAATTGACTGAATTCCTTATATGAAATGTAACTCAGTAAAATCTTTGAAATGATTGCATGTTGCGTTTATATTTTTGTTCAGTGTAGTTAATGACGCGCTCATCCACACTGCGCCTACTGCACAGTCACTGAGCGTGCATCAAACCCACTCTACCTTTGCCCACTCTGCCTGATCTGAAATACTGTCGTAACAGTATGGCTCTGGCAGGTTCACAATGTTGACTGTCAACACAATGTTGTTTGAAACTAACCAGGTCTAATGTGAGCCAAGGGGGAGACGTGGGTTTTGTTAACATTGCTGTTGCCATTCATTCATTATGAGCTGTAATCTGTCGCAAGACTAGGCCTTCTTGAGCCAAACCAGACTGTTGCGTTCTGTTGACATAGTGTAGCTAACAATCTCTTGTCTCTGCGTAGGCCAGATATCTTGCACAGATCATTGTCATGGGGACGCAGGTGGTAGGACGGGCGTTTGCGCGTGCGTTACGGCAAGAATATGCAGGTATGTTCCTCACTCAACAATGCTTTTGTATGGTATTTCAATGTAAAATGGACTGTGAAAACATGTCTCATTTAGGGCAATTAAGTATCTTTCTCTCTCTGAGAGAGAAACGGACTCGTTAGCTGAGAAGGCGACCAACCCTGTCTCTTCTGTCTCTGTCTGCAGCAAGTCAAGCTGCAGCGGAGGCCAGGGGGCGTGCCGGCCAGCAGTCTGCAGCAGCCTCTAGTATCACTGGGATGACGTTACAGGAGGCCCAGCAGATCCTCAATATCTCCACGCTCACCCCTGAGGAGCTCCATAAGGTGTTTACACACACACACACGCATACACACACACTTAAAAGTACATTGAAGACGACACCCAGAGAACACAGTCCCTGCCCTAGCCCCTTCCCCTAGGAACTTCACGACACATAGATGATTGGATGGGTATAAACAATGTACCGGTACCTCCATCTTGTCCCCTAATAGGCTAGGAGGAGATGTTGCATATTGTTCATCCCGATCCAGTGATATTTACACAAGTGTCAATGGGGTAGGGCCCGGGCTAGGGGTTTTTCTGGACAGGGCCACACTCTCAAATGTCCTCCAGGAAGTTCCTTCATGTGGCCTACATGCAAGACAGACAAGTTGTGTCCTCCATTGAAACCCCTTTGGACTAAACTCAATTGGCACAATTTCTTGAATTTTTGAAGTGTTAATTTGATTGTAAATGTATTTTTTATTTTTATTTCACCTTTATTTAACCAGGTAAGCCAGTTGAGAACAAGTTCTCATTTACAACTGCGACCTGGCCAAGATAAAGCAAAGCAGTGCGATTAAAAACAACCACATATGGGGTAAAAAAACATAAAGTCAAAAAATACAACAGAAAATATATATACAGTGTGTGCAAATGTAGCAAGTTATGGAGGTAAGGCAATAAATAAGCTATAGTGCAAAATAATTACAATTAGTATTAACACTGGAATGCTAGATGTGCAAGAGATTATGTGCAAATAGAGATACTGGGGTGCAAAAGAGCAAAATAAATAACAATATAGGGATGAGGTAGTTGGGTGGGCTAATTTCAGATGGGCTGTGTACAGGTGCAGTGATCGGTAAGGTGCTCTGACAACTGATGCTTAAAGTTAGTGAGGGAGATAAGAGTCTCCAGCTTCAGAGATTTTTGCAATTCGTTCCAGTCATTGGCAGCAGAGAACTGGAAGGAATGGCGGCCAAAGGAGGTGTTGGCTTTGGGGATGACCAGTGAGATATACCTGCTGGAGCGCAGACTACGTGTGGGTGCTGCTATGGTGACCAATGAGCTAAGATAAGGCAGGGATTTGCCTAGCAGTGATTTATAGATAGCCTGGAGCCAGTGGGTTTGACGACGAACATGTAGTGAGGACCAGCCAACAAGAGCGTACAGGTCACAGTGGTGGGTAGTGTATGGGGCTTTGGAGACAAAACGGATGGCACTGTGATAGACTACATCCAATTTGCTGAGTAGAGTGTTGGAGGCTATTTTGTAAATGACATCGCCGAAGTCAAGGATCGGTAGGATAGTTAGTTTTACGAGGGCATGTTTGGCAGCATGAGTGAAGGAGGCTTTGTTGCGAAATAGGAAGCCGATTCTAGATTTAACTTTGGATTGGAGATTCTTAATGTGAGTCTGGAAGGAGAATTTACAGTCTAACCAGACACCTAGGTATTTGTAGTTGTCCACATACTCTAGGTCAGACCCGTCGAGAGTAGTGATTCTAGTCGGGTGGGCGGGTGCCAGCAGCGTTCGATTGAAGAGCATGCATTTAGTTTTACTAGTGTTTAAGAGCAGTTGGAGGCTACTGAAGGAGTGTTGTATGGCATTGAAGCTCGTTTGGAGGTTTGTTAACACAGTGTCCAATGAAGGGCCAGATGTATACAAAATGGTGTCGTCTGCGTAGAGGTGGATCTGAGAGTCACCAGCAGCAAGAGCGACATCATTAATATACACAGAGAAAAGAGTCGGCCCAAGAATTGAACCCTGTGGCACCCCCATGTATTTACTTATTACGCCATTGGTGGTGCCAACCTGTTCATGACTGACCCGCTTTACTTTGTCAACAGAACTATGAACACCTTTTTAAAGTCAACGACAAGGCAGTGGGCGGCTCCTTCTATCTACAGTCCAAGGTGAGGTTCATTGTTTCATTTCCAGTATCGCGCCATCTCTTTGCGAGCCAGTGCTTACTAGTGCCAGAGAGGCTTGAAACCAAGAGACTCAACAATCAATTGCTTCCTTCCTGTAACAACCGCTATGAAGACTCAGACCACCTCCTTGAGGTATTTACAGGAAGTAATGGCAAGTTGAGTCTCTTGAGTTTCATACCTCTTCGGTGCTATTAAGGCTTGCACAGAGCCTTGCACAGGGCTGTCCTGATAACTGAAATTAGGCTAATAATATTGGATAGTCACTACAGGTCTGAGAATGTGCCCTGTCATAATAATCATGATCATGCCTTATTGCTTATATTAGGATACCACATGCAAGATCCAGTGCGAGCCTAAATTCATATTTACAATGTCAATGCATCATTATGATAACAGGGTAGTAGATCAATATGATTTGCCATGTATTGAGGTGCACTGCTAAGGATTTTGCTCAAGTAATTGTGTGTCCTGTCTGTCTGTCTGCTTGTGTGTGTGTCCATGTCTGTCCCTGTGTGTATTTAAAGGTGGTGCGAGCAAAGGAGCGTCTAGATGAGGAGCTCTCTATTCAGACACAGGACAGTAAACCCAAGCCCCCACCAGAGCAGAAGCAACAGACTCCAGAAACATGAACCGTCCCCCTCCCTACCCCACCCACTGTAAATTATACCCTCAATAAAAGCCTTATCCTTTTCTCAACCCATGTCTCTGTGTGTATGACTCTGTACGAGATCAGGGTCGTGTTCATTAGGCACCAAACGGAAGAAACTGGATTGAATCGGAGAGGTCTATACCTGGAATTGGCCAATAAGAAACACTAATTTTCATTTTCCGCAATGTGCTCTAATGAACAGAACCTGTGAATTACCTGGATCAGACCTGGGTCATATACATTAGTATTTGAAAATGCTAAATGACTGAAAATGTTAAAAAAATATATATATATATTTGAAAATGCAACAAATGCTCATTCATGATGTCACATCTACATCACAATGATGCCACCGTGTGGTTGGTCACAGTAGTGTAAGTCTCCATAATGGAAGAATTGAGCAGATCTTGTTCCTTAGAGTCGAGAGCCATCCTGTGTAACCAAAAAACGGTTAACTCCAAATATAATGCAAAATAAACTTCTGTAACACAATAATTATAATAAATTGTTCTATTAGCTACTGTTGCTACATGGGTTGAGGGAGGAAAGTAGGGGTAGCCATTAGCCACTTTAGAGTTGAGATACACCCCAAAAATACCCAGCCATTGATTCATTCAGGAAGCTTGTTAACCAAATTAGGTTAACATTTAGCCGCCCATTATTAGGAGGTTGGCTGGTATGTGTTTTTGTGATGGCTCCAATCACATTCCAGTAGAGAAGGAGTCACTGCTTAAGGAGATGATTGACCTCACCTGTCCTCAATCAAGCAACCTGATTGATCAGCTATATAAAATACCTGGGGTGTGATCATTAGTCCAAAACGTTTTACAACAGAAACCGGTTACTCCAAACGGAAAACGTTTTGCAACGAAAACGAGAATTTCTATTGGACAAATGCAGTTGGTCCCTCCCCGTTTCATTCCGTTTGGTTCTGTTTGATTCCTTGTGAGTACACCCCTGTTTAAGCTAATTTCTATGGTGTGTTCCTAATTGATATTGGAAGAATGTATATGTATGTACTAGTACTTGTGTTTTGACTAGGGTTGAATATTTTCCCGGTATTTTACAAACGTTCCATTCCGAGAATAAATCACTTTTCTCCCGGGTAATGCGGTATTTCCCTCCAAAACCGGAATTGTAATTCTAAAGCATATAAATAGGCCTATATCTGGATTTGATTAGTGATTTGATCGAAAATTCAAGCCTGATGCTACCTGAGACTGATGAATCATACATTAAATACATTTTATGAGCCCAAGCCCAAAAAAGCCCAAATGATTGTGCCGTTATCCAACACATAGACTGTACGCACATTACGCACGACATAAAAGCCCATAGATGTAGCTAGCTTTATGCTCTCTTGGGTAAATAAATCATACAAGCTCCAGTAGGCTAATCTTTGAGTGTGAACTGTATTACTGTACTGTATTATATGGACAGAAATTATGCACCTCCTTCAAATCATGATAAAGTTGGGAAAGAACATGCAATTCTGGTGTAGCACATGCGGTATAGGCTAGCGAATTTGATTTACATTTGGAAATTTAATAGTGCCTATTTCTATAATTAGTAGGCTGACTCATATATACCTATTATAATATTTCCCTAATGTTATTGCCTACCTCCAATTTCTCCCTCAATTGTTGCTTCATTCCTTCCTCGCTTTCAACAGTTAAATGAAATAAGTTTCGTTGTCCGTATCGTCCTCATTCTAATGACATGCTTGCATAATATAGGACTAGAATTAGATGCAGACGGCTTTCACTTCTGTTCACGAAGATTGAATGGTTATGGGTCTGAATAAATAACTGCTATAGCCTACCGCCATCGCGAGTTCGCCCTTCTTTCAAACTACCCGTGAGTTATATTGGCTGCTGTATTTAACATTCAGTAAACAAGAGCTTGCGTCCCTCTTTGAATAGTCTATTGGTATAAGAAATGCAACAACAACAAAAAGTCCAGCAAGCTATTCTAGTCTAGCTTTTCCTACATGAGACTCCAAGAGCTAAGGAGCGTTTTTTTAAAGGAGAGAGGCCAGCAGAGCACAGATGCGTGCGTATTGCGCAAGAGACCGAGACTATAAATTAGAAACTTATTATGCATAACCCATCATTCATTACCTAAATATAAGGCTAGTACTGAATTGAATGTACTACCAGAAAGAGGTAAGCTAGGACATCTATATATATATATGCCTATATCAATCTTGAACAGGATTATCTATTTGATGCAATTTGAATGGAATTGAAAAAGACTGCGAGAGAGTGCTCACGCGTGCACTGATTTAAAGCAACGATATTCGAGTGATAGGCGGTGTTAAAACTGTGCAGCTGCAATTAATAAATATATATCTTTACAATTAAAAAATAAGGTGACCCCGAAAGCCAGATGAAGATGTGTAAATTCGACGCGCATTCGGTCCTTATATTACTGTAGCATAGGCTATGCTGCAGCAAATGTAGGGCCAACCTGTCACAAGAAAAAAAGTTACCATGATGAGATTATAGGTCTACATGCATTGTGAACTGCGCTCCATACTGAGATGGGCTGTCTGTCCACACCCTGAGCGTTGATGACTGATCAGGCAGAGAGTAGCGAGAAGACCTTAGAGATGCCAGATTTAGACATCGCATATAATTTAACAGTTCCATTTCACGTCATGCTGTTCATATAAATAATGTATTATAATTTACCGATTTCTCACAGTTATTTATCCCGTGAAAAATGAGTGGTCTTGGGCGGGTTCCCGCCATTCAACGCTAGTTTTGACCCTTGCTTGTCTGGGAATAAATCCATAACAAGTGTGTCCTTGCTGATGTCGTGGATGTCATCCTAACACGGGTCAATGTTGCCGCTGATGTGTGCAAGGATCTGACATTGTTACAGCCACCTACGTCATTCCATGCATCAGAGGGAGGACTCTAGAGATGGAAGAGGAAGCGAGACACCCCCCACTCGCTGTTTATTATTATTATATTTGTTGTTATTATGGTTTAATGAGAGTAGCTTAGTGGTTAAGAGCGTTGTGCCAGTAACCGAAAGGTCGCTGGTTCTAATCCCCGAGCCGACTAGGTGAAAGATCTGTCGATGTGCCCTTGAGCAAGGCACTTAACCCTAATTGCTCATGTAAGTCGCTCTGGATAAGAGCGTCTGCTAAATGACTATTTTTTTATTTTTTTATTTAGGTCCTCGGGCCCCCAAGGTGTGCATGCTTTGGTTTTTGCCCTAGCACTACACAGCTGATTCAAATAATCAATGAATCATCAAGCTTTGATTATTTGAATCAGCTGTGTAGTGCTAGAGCAAAATCCAAAACGCGTACCCCTTGGGGTCCCCAGGACCGAGTTTGGGATACTCTTCTTGACCAGACCCAGCTGCTCTTACATTGGTTTCTATGGGAGACACACCCAATTAAGTCTACCGGAACTGACCATAAAAAAAAGGTAAACGGCCTTATCCACCATATTTTCCCTTTAGCCAATCAACAAAGATATTTTGGAGTACCCATAGAGATGGATAGAGGGCACACTTGCCACAAGGCCAGAGATTGGAGTACCTCACCCCACATCTGCCATCTGCTGCTGATCCCAATGGCTGATCCTCTGCAATTCCGGAAAACACACAACAGTTCCTGTCTGAGCAGAACACTGAGCAGAATTGCTGCCGAGTACCTACATGTTGAAGCGTCCTTTCCAGTTGTGGAGCACCTCTTCAGCATTGGAGGGCATGTCATCAGAGGCAACAGCTAGTCACTTTTAAAAAGGCAGTTATAAACTTTACTTGTTATGGAATAATTTTTAACACTTACAATACAATTAAGATGTGATTTAAAAATAATATAAGGTGTGTGGTGTGTGTGATGCAGCACTGCGGATGTAGTAACCGAAAAAGGACAAATAAATTGTATAAAATGCGACTTTATTAAACTTTTTTTTTCCTTTTTTTCCATTGACATTATCATAATAAAATTCCTCTAAAACAGAAGCACACAGCTATGTTGTACCAATTAGAGACTTTTACAACTCTAAAATTAAGCATGTTCAAGAACCTCGAGAACACGATGCCAGGAAAAAATATATATTCATATATATTTCATTTTTCATATACTTTTATATCGTCTATATTTTCACCTATAATAAAAGGCACTTGGAAATTGTTTAAAAATACTGACATTTAAAATATCTCAAAAAATGTGCAAAAAATAAATTGGATACAGGCCTCTCGTGGCCTTAGTCTTACATTAACCCTTTGCGCACTGCTGTGGCACTTCAGTCAATGAATGGCTTCCCTTGTATGTGGCACTAATATTGCTAGCTATCACAATTCAGTGCCCCAAATTTTGCTGTGTTAAGCACATACTGTGACTCTCGTTATAGCTTAATTATTCATTGGCGTCAATTAGCTTTTTGTTTTTAACCCTTTAAGAAAAAAGTACCGCTTCTTTTCAACTGTGACAGATAGGGGTTCATTCTAAAAAAGAGAACCTCAATCCAACATTAAAGTTATTGCTAGTGCTCTTGGTCCTCAAAACAAGCAAATTACAGAACCGTATCAACCCACTGAGAATGAATTGTCTTATACATTTTGCATGTTCAACTGTTGGCAATTGGCATATCCCCTATAATATAAACACTCCTGGGGAGGACAAAAGTGCAGAACATTACATGACAGAACGTGCTCAAAGGGTTAATGATTCAAACAGCTTATTTTTATATTGAAATATGTGGAACCTAGAATAGGATCCGTGTCAATTTCAGCTTTCTCCACCCAGCAGACTAGAACCCTAGTCTTGTCCCAGATCTGTTTGTGCTGTCTTGCCAACTCCTATGGTCATTATTAAGAATTGGCCAGACTGAACAAACAGATCTGGGACAAGGCTACCAGAACACTCCAATCTCTCTCTCTCTGGCTTCAATGAGCAAGAGAGACAGAGGAGGAGAGAGAGACGAAGAGATGAAAGGACAGAGGGGATTGGGCTGGGGAGAACAGTCATGTCTGAGGATTCCACTGTTGCCAGGGAAACCTAGCCTACTTAACACCTGTTACTGATGACATCATCTGACTCTGAAATCACACTGGAGGTTGGTCCACTGATACGGAGGTGGTTTGCTTCTACCATGCCTGCCTGGAGGGAGATGGCGATACTGGCCACCAAAGAGGAGGGTATAGCGTGTGTGTCCGTGTGTGCAGCACTCTCCGCGTGTGTGTGATCGCAGTGATTAAGAGTGGCCGAGGCAGAAATAGAAATATGCAGTGAATCTGCCCAGCACAAATCCTCCCTTGGCTTGTCAGAGATAGCACTGCAGCCTCCGGCACAACATTATTTATTTTGACCCGCTCCTTAAAAACCCCAAACATATTTAGCCAGAGAGGATTATACTGGATATTTGGGTTTGTTTACTGTGTGTGCATACTTTAGTGTTTTTGTCTGTCTGTCTGTCTGTCTGTCTGTGTGCGTGCCTGTTTGTGTGTGTGCCTGCCTGTTTGTGTTTTTTTACTCTGGTGAAAAGCTTTGTGGTGACCGCTGACTGGCTATAGAGGGAGTGAGAGAGTTCAGCCTTTTGGCTATAATTTATATATATAAAACAGAGGGCAGACAGAGTTCAGTGACCCAGTTTCCCTGCTGGCTGGCAGCATCAGGCAGGGAGCAGAGAGAGAGAGTATTTCAGAGACGAGAGGCCCTGGTGAGGGTGGGATGGGCAGATGGAGGGGCACTCACTCTACAGACCTGGCTGCCCTCATTTGCTGGCAAAGTGCCTCTCCCTTCATCTCTCTCTCGCTCACTCTCTACCATGTTCATTCATTTCTCCATTAACTCCCACCCGCTCTCTCTCTCAACCCCCCCCCCCCCCCCCCTTCTCTCCTGGACACCCACCATTTTAGATGTTCAGATTGCAGTTTGTTCAGTTAATTTTGTCATGGGAATCTCTTCAGCTAGTCTAGCCCTAGGTCTGTTAAACCCTTCATCTAGTCTAGCCCTAGGTCTGTTAAACCCTTCATCTAGTCTAGCCCAAGGTCTGTTAAACCCTTCATCTAGTCTAGCCCAAGGTCTGTTAAACCCTTCGTCTAGTCTAGCCCTAGGTCTGTTAAACCCTTCGTCTAGTCTAGCCCTAGGTCTGTTAAACCCTTCATCTAGTCCTTACAGATGCCCTCTGTTTGCAATCAGAAGTTCAGAACTAATCCTCTCCTCTGGATGGCGCTGTGTAAATTGGACACTGATTAATGTGTCCAGTCTGTGTAGCTATGGGCCGGTAGACCACCACGACCACAGATCTCCATCCACCAGACCACATGGTCACTTTGACAGCACCATAAACATACTGTATGGGTCCAATAGATGGACTCAGAGAGTGTATGGGTCTGGAGGTAAACCCTGTCAATAGATGGACTCAGAGAGTGTATGGGTCTGGAGGTAAACCCTGTCAATAGATGGACTCAGAGAGTGTATGGGTCTGGAGGTAAACCCTGTCAATAGATGGACTCAGAGAGTGTATGGGTCTGGAGGTAAACCCTGTCAATAGATGGACTCAGAGAGTGTATGGGTCTGGAGGTAAACCCTGTCAATAGATGGACTCAGAGAGTGTATGGGTCTGGAGGTAAACCCTGTCAATAGATGGACTCAGGGAGTGTATGGGTCTGGAGTTAAACCCTGTCAATAGATGGACTCAGGGAGTGTATGGGTCTGGAGGTAAACCCTGTCAATAGATGGACTCAGGGAGTGAGTACTCTCTCTACAGAGTGAGGATATGTACAGGGCCTCTTCTATAACTGTGTGATTGTCAGTGAGGATTATGATGTCTTATTATTATTATAAATTGGACATCCCCTGACCCCACTCACCTGGGTCGTGTTCATTAGGCACCAAACGCACTGAAAAAGGAAGGGACTATCTGGATTTGTCCAATGCTCAGAAACGCTACTTTTCCATTGCAAAACGCTTTTTAAATGTTTTCTGTAGCATGTCCTAATGAACACAACCCTGTTCAGGACAGGAAGGACCATCCTCCCTTCTGCCCCTCCATCCACACCCCTCCACAGCCCAGGCCAGCCCAGGGAGAAAGCTGAGTTACAGAGCAGCCATCGCAAGAAACATGAAACAAAGCAACTTCAACATCAGAAAATGTCTCGTCTGAACATCGATGACAAAAGAACAAACAAATGACTAACAAAAACAACCATAACTGTGATTATCAAAACAATGGGCATACCATCATGGAAAATAAACTATCGACATGGAAAATGGAAATTTAAGACCTTTAAAGAAAGATGGAGGGACAGTGAGTAGAGGTGGAGGGGTATTTGTCTCTTCAGGGGAATGTTCCTTGTGTTAAGATGCTCCTCTCCCCTCCCCTCCTATACCCCCATAACGGGGTTCACTCAACATTCTACATACATCATATCTCTGCGACGCAAGCTTGTGGAAGGACCCCAGAGTCCACAGAGAAAGGTGGCCCTTTCAAGCCTGAGTGTAAATTAAGGGAAAACCAAGTTAGTGAAGATGGAAAGAGAAAGACAAAATGTTTCCAGAGAGTCACAAGTACAAGTTGGCAGTAACATGTTTTGTAAAACGTAAAAAAGACATTGGTGTGTATGGTATAGGTGCATGTTGAATGCATCAATCGAACCATACAGATTTTTACATAAGTAAGTTGTTCTAAAAGTCAGTGAATTAACCCCACTTCTTTGGAAAAGTGAAGTGAGGCAGTTTCTAGTGTGGCTGTGGTTCTCCGACCAGTCCAGCTGTATGTAGCAGTAAAGCCTGATTCACACTATAGGGCCAAACCATGCCTAACTGTAGCAGGCTGGCCTGGTTACGCCATGATGCTGGAACCATGCTAAACAGAACAATGTGAAAAGAAAATCCGAGCCATCATGGTATGGTTTGAGTCAGCCCTATAGTATAAATCAGGCATTAATGTGTCACACACCCTGTGGTTCAGGATACACAGCACCCAGTCTGCCCTCAAGGCTGGATATTTTTTGGCACAATGTGGGACTGTTGAACTCGGGACACAGCAACCAACAACCAACTCCACAAGGACTCAGGACTCCAAGTCAGGCTTTGAATGTTCTCTTCACTGGACAACCACCTGTTTTACACAGCTGGTTTTAATGACAGGTCACTTCAAATACTGTACCACAACACAGTGTGTTACTTAAACAGTGGGCCTTTCATACTCAGTACTTAACTCACTTTGTCAGTTAGAAGTAGAGGTGTTGTGGACAATAATAAATTGGACTGGTAGAATGGGACTGGGAGGCTGACTGGCCGTAGTGATTCACCTTTCCACTAGGGGGTACAAAACAACACCTGTGCCATAGACGTCACCGTGAAGAAGAAGAAGAAGAATATTGGTAATTTGCTGGGTGATATAACACCGTTGTCTGCCTTCTAAGACCTTAGTTGCTCTGTGTCCTTACACAAGCCCTTAGTCTGCAACGACAAGCCCGTCACATATCATTGTGGAAAGGGCTTGTCCACGATGGTCACCCTCCCCGAATTGGGAAAAGATTGTCAAAAATAGTCATCAAAGTGCTCACGTTTCGGTTACGTTTGAGGAGAGTTGTTGAGAGGTTAGCAGCAGTTGTGAGGTTACAACACTATAGCCGGTTACACCATCAGTGCTGTGGGTTTATGTACTGACTCAAAGGGGGTTGTGTGTCATTCTGATTGACATACACATCATCCAATAACGCGTGTGCTTCTGTGGATGGCATTCTGATTGACATACACTATATCCAATAGCACCGTCCTATTGTTTAAAGTAGGGAGGTGCAGTCAATGACCCGCATTCAATTAATCCGTAATCCCCTTCTAAATCAGTTCGACTTTACTTCCGATAAAACAGGAAGTTTGTCCAATTGTGTTCACAGCACTTTGTACGAAGTAGTTTATGTAGCCTTTAAAGCAGCAGAATGGGGACGTACTGTGTGTTGCTAGCCTAGCAGCGAGCGCGTCCTACTGTTTCATTTGTGTGTCTACCTCACTGCTAGGCCGCAGTGCACACTGTCAACATGAACATTATAAATACATACACATGAGGTGGAGCTTGAGCAAGGACACAGAGCATTAGAAGACTGTCGTTTCAATGGAGCCTGTCCATAAACAAAGGAAATGTAAGTAAGTGAGAAAAGCAAGACAAGAGACAGAGAATGTGTTGAAGAGGTGAGGAGGGCCGCTGTTGCATTTTTTTTCAAGCCTTGTGAAATAATACAAAATTACACGATTGAAATATATTTCTGAGTTGTTGTTGGTCCCAAAATGTGCTAGACAAATGCAAAGATAGCCTGCCAGATCCCTCAGTTTACGTTTCTCTTATGAATTATATTTGTTTGTCAGAGCCAATTCACAAACTGAGGTGTGGATTTTGTTGTTTAGTTTAAGTTGCCTTTCTTTCTTTTCACCTTTCTTTCCCCCCCCACCCCCCGAGCTCCTCTGGAATGTGTGTGTGTGTGTGTGTGTGTGTGTGTTAGTTGACCACAGCTGGCTTGAGCACAACCGTGCCAGAGGGGATGACCACCCAGGACAGGGGATCGTGGGAGGCCCCCGTGGAGAGGTTCAGCACCCCCCCACGGTGGAGCTCGTCCTCCCCCTCCTCCCCCCCAATTTTTCCCTTGCAGTGACGCCCGTGGTGGTGGGCCCTGCGCTCCGAGGTGGACGACCCCATAGATCCTCCTAGGGACACAGGGACCATGGTGGGCCCCAGCCCCAGGGCCGAGGAGGGGAAGGCCGGGGAGAGCCCCAGGGACGACTTGGTGGCCAAGCTCAGAGGAGAACCATTGAAGGACAGGATGGAGGTGGTGCAAGGGGAGCTGGGGCACCCCCCCAGCATGCTCAGGTCCAGGGGCCGAGGGCCGAGGGGGGATAGAGGGATGGAGCCCCCCAGGCCCTGCAGAGCGTGGCCCCCCAGGAGAGCGGCAGCGGCGCTGGGGATGATGATATGGGCCCCACTGATGTAGCTCAGCTCCGACTCCCCCAGCTTCCCCCCCCCTCCTCCACCCATCCCCATCCCCACCCCCAGGGGACCCCCCTTGAGCAGGGAGCCCAGCCCGCCCGGAGAGCCTTGCTCCTGGGCTACAGAGTGGCCGTGGGCCTTGATGTGCTTACGGAGGGAGCTGGGGTCTGTGTAGCGCTTCAGGCAGCCGGCCATCTTGCAGTAGTAGGGCTTGTCCACGTAGTGGGTGCGTGTGTGCTTGAAGCGGTCGCTGGAGTTGGAGTAGCGCTTGTTGCAGCCCTCGTATGGACAGATGTAGGGCTTCTCACCTGAGGAGAAAAGACATACAGGTAAGTTATTCAATAAACTTTATTAGTTATTTTAGCATTAGAGATTGCATGAAGGCATGCATGCTTTCAAGTGTATACAGCAGACAAGAGAATGTGTGACTTTACAGTGAGTGCATCTTTTCAATATTTTGCGCTGATCTGTCTGTGTCTGTCTGTCTGTCTGTGTCTCTCTGTCTTGTCTGTCTGTGTGTGTGTCTGAGTGTCTGACCAACCTGTGTGTGAGCGGTTGTGTATCTTGAGGTTCTCCAGGCGAGAGAAGCTCTTGTTGCAGGTGGGGCAACGGTGAGGCTTCTCATTGGTGTGGGTACGGATATGGATAAGCATCTTGTACCTGCAGACACACACACACACACACACACACACACACACTTGAGTATAATAACAGATACACACGCATACCCATATGTAACAATTTACTTGAATGGGTACAAGGCATTCATAACATCTTTATGAACAGTTACGAAGGTAGTTTTGAATGATATGGCACACTCAGAGGTGTTATGACCAGTTTCATGAAGGA
The DNA here is from genome assembly GCF_964263955.1 of Coregonus lavaretus. Lineage (NCBI taxonomy): Eukaryota > Metazoa > Chordata > Actinopteri > Salmoniformes > Salmonidae > Coregonus > Coregonus lavaretus. The sequence continues at coordinate 71,281 of NW_028157337.1, forward strand.
GTTATAAATGCCTTATGTTTGACCCATTCAAGTGGTTAGCTAATCATCTCACACAATCATCTTAGTCATGATCTGAGTTAAAGCTCACCTAGCGTTGAAGCCCCGCCCTTTGCGAGCGCAGCCATCCCAGTGGCAGCAGTAGCCAGAATCCTTTTCAGGTTTGACATGGAAGTCGTTGACATGGTCCACGAGGTCTTGCAGGGAGTCAAAGAGAAGATGGCACTGGGGATGGTGGAAGACAGAGTTCAATGTGTCAAATCGGAGGGCCTGTTGTCTGGACCTCTGGCAGTCTCTATGGGGGTGCCACAGGGTTCAATTCTCGGGCCCACTCTATTCTCTGTGTATATCAATGATGTCGCTCTTGCTGCTGGTGACTCTCAGATCCACCTCTACGCAGACGACACCATTTTGTATACATCTGGCCCTTCATTGGACACTGTGTTAACAAACCTCCAAATGAGCTTCAATGCCATACAACACTCCTTCCGTGGCCTCCAACTGCTCTTAAACGCTAGTAAAACTAAATGCATGTTCTTCAATCGAACGCTGCTTACACCCGCCCACCCGACTGGAATCACTACTCTTGGCGGGTCTGACAACTACAAATACCTAGGTGTCTGGTTAGACCGTGAACTCTCCTTCCAGCCTCACATTAAGCATCCAAAGTTAAATCTAGAATCGGCTTCCTGTTTCGCAACAAAGCCTCCTTCACTCATGCTGCTAAACATGCCCTCATAAAACTGACTATCCTACCGATCCTTGACTTCGGCGATGTCATTTACAAAATAGCTTCCAACACTCAACTCAGCAAATTGGATGTAGTCTATCACAGTGCCATCCGTTTTGTCACCAAAGCCCCATATACTACCCACCATTGTGACCTGTACGCTCTCATTGGCTGGCCCTCACTACAAATTCGTCGCCAAACCCACTGGCTCCAGGTCATCTATAAATCACTTCTTGGCAAATCCCCGTCTTATCTTAACTCAATTGTCACCATAGCAACACCCACCCGTAGTATGCGCTCCAGCAGGTTATCTCACTGGTCATCCCCAAAGCCAACACCTCCTTTGGCCACCATTCCTTCCAGTTCTCTGCTGCAAATGACTGGAACGAACTACAAACATCTCTGAAGCTGGAGACACTTATCTCCCTCATTAACTTTAAGCATCAGTTGTCAGAGCAGCTTACCGATCACTGTAACTGTACACAGCCCATCTGTAATTAGCCCACCCAACTACCTCATCCCCATATTGTTATTTACATTGTTATTTATTTTGCTAATTTGCACCCCAATATCTCTATTTGCACATCATCTTCTGCACATCTATCACAAATTGTAATTATTTTGCACTATGGCCTATTTATTGCCTTACCTCCACAACTTACTACATTTGCACATACTTGTATATAGATTTTCTATTGTGTTATTGACTGTACGTTCTGTTTACCCCATATGTAACTCTGTGTTGTTGTTGTTTTTATCGCACTGCTTTGCTTTATCTTGACCAGGTCGCAGTTGTAAATGAGAACTTGTTCTCAACTGGCTTACCTGGTTAAATAAAAGGTGAAATAAAATAAATAAGAGGAAGAATAATGTAAAAGAGAGAAAAGGTTTAACATCCACCACTGTCATTGCCAAATGTTAAAACAATGACCTTTGTAGTGTCTAGTCATGGTAACACCTGGCTACAGAGCAAAACGGGTTCTAGCCTGGTCCCAGATCTGTTTGTGCTGGCTTGCCAACTCAACAATGACCATTACATAGCAGTTGGCAAGACAACACAAACCGATCTGGGCCCAGGCTAAAATGTTTCCCCTGTTGCATCACTTCCTGTGTCTCACCTTCCTCCAGCGACAGGCCAGCTGTTCGTCTGCTGAGAGATCGGGAGAGGCCCGCTTGTCGTTGGGCTGGCCAATGAACATGGATGACGGCAGGTGGAGTCCGGCCCCAGCACCAATCGGCACGAAGAACTGGAAGGCCTGCGAGGAGGCTCTGCTCTCCACGTAACGGATGTGAGCTGAGTCCTGAGAGAGAGGAGGAAGAGGATGGAGGAGGATTAGATGTCTGTCTGTTCCCTCTACTACACTCAGTCAGCAGCCCCACAGAACAACATCTGTTCCCTCTACTCCCATTATTTTCACAATTTTCTCTCTTTCCATCTCCTGTCCCTGTCCCTCTCCATCTCCTGTCCCTGTCCCTTTCCATCTCCTGTCCCTGTCCCTCTCCATCTCCTGTCCCTCTCCTTCCACTCTGTGGTGAGAACATTCATATTTGGCTTAAGTCATTATAAAATCCAACAGTGGTGCTGTGACTGGATGGACCCTTGGTCTGTAATGAGAGCCTTCTATCCTGGGCCGTGTCCTCTGACTCAGCCTGGTTAGTGCCAGCAGCACACAGGCAACATTAGGGGCACAGAGCAGCTCCTAACACCCCTGTCACACTTCACATAAGTGAATCAAGTTGTGCTGGGGAGGGGGGGGGGGGCACTTTTTATCACACACATGTGTCCTGTGTTCTGTATAACAAGCTGTCTCTGTCTCACTCTGTCTCTCTGTCTCTGTCTCTCTCTGTCCCTCTCTGTCTCTCTCTGTCTCTCTCTCTCTCTCTGTCTCTCTCTCTCTCTCTGTCTCTGTCTCTCTCTGTGTTACTTGCACTCAGTGGCCTCAGGCATTGTGTGTGTGTGTGTGTGTGTGTGTGTGTGTAATCAGATTTACAGCGAGGTACAGCCATGCAGACCTCACGCCGCCTAATTCAATTCGCTCCCAATTGTATTGAGAGCTGCTGGCTGTGGCCATTCTGCCTCCCTGTAAGTCCCAGACAAGCACTCCCACAAACATGGGCACACACACACTCATATAACCGTGCACACACACAGATACATAAATGCATGCACACACATACACAACTGCCAAAACATAGACACATACAACTGCCAAAACATAGACACAAGCACACACATACAAGCGCACGCACACATACACACTGATGAATGCAGAAGCATAGCTGAGTGCCGGGAATTGGTCTCATTTTATAAGATTTGTCACATGCAAATTTTTGACATAGCTGGAGCCTGTTAGACAGCCACAGGATTGTGGTCCAGTTACAGTCATCTCTCTCTCTCTCTCTCTGTCTCTGTCTCTGTCTCTGTCTCTGTCTCTCTCTCTCTCTGAGACGTAGTTTATAGTGTGTGTGAGCCCTCTTGTTCTCGCTGTGTTCCTGACTCATTGGTGTCGTGCCGCCTCGCCTTTTCTCATGAAAGCTAATCTACTGGGGAGAGGACAGTGTGACAGGGTATTAGTTCTAACAGATACAGCTGGGATTGGTGCGGAAGCATCTCTCTCTCTGCTTCTTCCTCTTCCTCCTCCTCCTCTCTCCTCTCTCTCAATTCAGAAGTGTCCGTACTGTCAGATGGTTTCTACTCACCCCTGCAATGATGTGGTGGGAGACCCCGTTTCCGTTGGTCATCTCTGGGGAGCTGGAGGTGTGGCGGGAGGAGGGGGACATACTGAGGTCCACGGCCGGGGGGGTGGGGGGTGTCTCTGGCCTCTCTTGGGAGACCACCGGCACACCTGTGGAAGGGGGAGGGAGGTCAGACTCTGTCAGATCGGTCGGTCAGAGTATCTAACACCTGTGGGTGTGTGATCTGGTTAGAGGGATTGATTGGCAGTCTGTTACAGCTATGGGTTCACCCACTCTTCTCTTTGTGTTCATAACAACTTGTTCAAGTATGAGGTCAGCTTTTATGTTGTTAGTTTGTCCTATCTAATGCCATGTCAGCAATGAACAGAATATGGGAATTTGTACTGCTGTTGAGCCCCTGTGTTACCCACCTCTGTGTGTGCACAGTGTCACCCACCTGTGTGTGTGTGTGTGGGGGGGTGGGTGTGTTGTCACCCACCTGTGTGCGGCGAGGCCGGGGAGGCGGGCACTATGACGGCTGTGCCATCATCAGCCATGCGGAGCTGCCGGGCACGCTTGGAGGGTATCGGAGAGAGGGTGAGGGGCGACCGTGCACCCCTGTCCCGCCCGTTGACACACCCTCGGGGGAGCATTAGGTCCAATGGCTCGTCCAGGGACAGCATGGCTGCAGCCCACGGACCTCCCACCTGCACAGACAACCAATCAGAGAAGGACATGGTTAGCTATTCAATAGTGATGGTGGGAAAAATCTATAGAGTTCCATATTGGGATATTATTTTTGATAATGTATCGTATTGTTTTGACAATATCGCAACATTATTTTTGCACTAGGTGGCTGTACCTGCCTGCACCAAAACTCCTTCATAGCTTGTTCTCCGTCTTCTTTTTAAATAGGGAGCCAATTGGTTTTCAGCACTTTTATTTCCCTGACTGATGCCTCTTGTCTCTCTGCAGCAGACATAGTGAGCAATATGGAACATCGAATCACAATAAAATTACAGTACCGAATCACAATACATATTGTATCGACACCAAAGTATCATGATAATATCGTATCCTGAGGTCCCTGGAAATTCCCAGCCCTAGTATTCAGCCAATCATACTTGGAGAGAGTGCAATGGCTCTATTCCCTTAGACTTCCGACCTATAATAATAATATAAATAATATGCCATTTAGCAGAACCTGCACACAGAGATAGTGAACGTGGGTTTTAATATCAAATACACTTATTTCATATAATATTACCGGTATGTGATCGGTATGGTCAATGCGAATTATTTATATTGTAAAAGCAAAGTAATTCAGTGTTTTTAACAACTTGTAATAGTGTGATTGACCAATGAACAGAGCGAGTCAGTGAAGGTTTGGTTAGGCAAGGCAATGGCTCTGTTTAATACAGGGACGGGTTAGAGGAGTACATATGGCATACTCTCTGAATTGTCCTATAATATCCAACCACATGAATGTTGCATAACCACACTGCCTTACCCTGCCTCCTAGCAATGCACACTTCTCCCAGTGTCCCCTCCCTCCTTTGACCTTTGCTCAGACACTCTTCCACAGGAATGTCTACAATCCAATCCAGATGCTCACTCTGACCTCTCCACCCCCCACCTCCTTCTGGCCACTGCCCTCTAGTCCCCCTGGCCAGCACCTCCCAATCGCTATGGACATTGCAGCCCCACCGAATGACCCCCCTCTCAGCCCAACAGCCCCCACTCAGTTCCACTTAACACACACACACACAAACAGCCTGATACCGACAGCCCCCATACCCCTCAGTCCCACTAAACACACTGAACCCTGCTCCCACCTCCAGGGTCTGGTCAACTCACCTCTGGGGAACCCCTCTCCTGCCCCATGTAACTCCACTAACTAGTGGCGACTGTAGCTCCAGTCATGGCATCCTTCCCACAACTATCATCCAATCAGCAACTTAACACCTCAGACTCCCAAGCTCATGAGGCATGAAGTGATATTCTTCAAGAATATACAGGGTTAATATCACTAAAATGATCAAAAACAAGTGCCCCTTAATACTAAAACACATCAACTGACCCATGTGGTCCGGTTAAAAACACTAGTGACACACCAGTGAGTTGTAGGTTTGATAGACACACCAGTGACTTGTAGGTTTGATAGACACACCAGTGACTTGTAGGTTTGATTTATATATGAGCCATACAGAATACAGCCTATGTATAGAATAAAATGGAATTACTTTATTTTTCCAGAAGGAACTTCAGTTGTGGCAAGTCGGATTACTGTGTAATTTAAAAATAAAAAATAATTTGACCTTTATTTAACTAGGCAAGCCAGTTAAGAACAAATTCTTATTTACAATGACGGCCTACACCGGCCAAACCCGGACGACGCTGGGCCAATTGTGCACCACCCTATGGGACTCCCAATCACGGCCGGTTGTGATACAGCCTGGAATCGAACCAGGGGGTCTGTAGTGACGCCTCAAGCACTGAGATGTAGTGCCTTAGACCACTGCGCCACTCGGGAGTAACTTTAAATAGTTTTGGATAAAAGTGTCTGCTAAATGTCCAAGGTAATATAGAATATCTAACAATGTACCACCACTATTCTCCTCTCAGTATCTAAACAACACAGTAGTGATTTACAGTCTAGCTGTCCGGTCTCCAGTCTACACTCACACCCTGACTGACTCTGAAGGATTTAGAGTCCTAGGAGAGGAGGCAGCTTCGGAGGAAGTCGTGACAGTACCCCCCCCCCCCCCCCCCCTTGACGCGGAGCTCCAGCAGAGCGTTGACACCGGCCTCGGGGACGGCCAGGAAGACGCGGAGCAGGGCGATCCGGATGGCGACGGTGGAAATCCCGCAACAGGGAGGGATCGAGGACATCCTTCACCGGGACCCAGCACTGCTCCTCCGGACTGTAGCCCTCCCACTCCACGAGGTACTGAAGGCCCCCCACCCGACGCCTCAAATCCGGGATGGAACGGACGGGTACGCCGGGGCCCCTTCAATGTCCAGAGGGGGCGGAGGGACCTCCCGCAGGAGCTTTGGTCTGGCTCTGATGCCACAGTGCCAGGACCGGCTGATACCCTAAAACACATTGAAATGGTGACAGGTTAGTGGAGGAGTGGTTGAGAGAGTTCTGGGCATATTCCGCCCATAGCAAGAACACTGACCACTCCCCCGGCCGGTCCTGGCAGTAGGACCGCAGGAACCTACCCACATACTGATTCACCCATTCCACCTGCCCATTAGATTCGGGGTGAAACCCAGAGGTCAGGCTGACAGAGACCCCCAGACGTTCCATGAATGCCAGACCCTAGACGTAAACTGGGGAGCCCGGTCAGACACTATGTCCTCTGGCACCCCGTAGTGCCGGAAGACGTGAGTAAACAGGGCTTCCGCAGTTTGCAGGGCCGTGGGGAGACCGGGCAGAGGAAGAAGGCGTCAAGCTTTAGAGAAGCGGTCCACAACGACCAGGATGGTGGTGTTACCCTGAGAGAGGGGAAGATCAGTTAGAAAGTCAATCGATAAGTGGGACCATGGCCGTTGTGGAACTGGTAAGGGATGTAACTTACCCGCTGGAAGGTGCCTAGGTGCCTTACTCTGGGCGCACACCGAGCAGGAGGAGACATACACCCTCACGTCCTTAGCCAAGGTAGGCCACCAGTACAGCGCACTGTACGGTCGATGCCTGGGTGACCAGAGGAGGGGGACGTGTGTGCCCAATAGATAAGACGATCACGGACACTAGACGGCACGTACCGCAGCCCAGATGGGCACTGAGGTGGAGATGGCTCTGTGTGTAACGCCCGTTCTATGTCCGCGTCCACCGCCCACACCACCGGCGCCACAATCTAGGAGGCCGGAGGTATGGGGGTGTTGTCAATGAGCCTCTCCTCTGTGTCATACAGCCGTGACGTTCTTAGTGCCTGGTATATAGGACAACGTGAAATCAAACCGGGTGAAGAACAAGTTCCACCTGGCCTGGCGAGGGTTCAGTCTCATCGCTGCCTGGATGTCCTCCAGGTTACGGTGGTCAGTCCATACGAGGAAAGGGTGTCAGGGCTCTGACAACAGCCAACAGCTCCCGATCACCAACGTCATAGTTCTGGGTGGCGTGCCCGAGCGTTGGGATAGCACAGCGCCTACCCCTACCTTGGATGCATCCACCTCCACTACGAATGCCACTCTTCAACAGAGAGGTGATGGGATATGCGACCTTGCCAAAGCCCCAGATAAACCTCCGATAGTAATTGGCAAAGCCAATGAAGCGCTGCACCTCCATTACCGTGGTTGGAGTCAGCCAATTACGCATGGCTGAAATGCGGTCTCCCTCCATCTCCACACCTGAGGTGGTGATGTGGTATCCAAGGAAGGAGACGGATTGTTGGAAAAACAGACACTTTTCTGCCTTGGCATACAGGTCATGCTCCAACAGTCGGCCCAGCACTCTGCGAACCAGGGACACATGCTCGGCGCGCGTAGCGGAATACACCAGAATGTCATCGATGTAGACCACCACACCGCGACCAAGCATGATCCGAAACACCTCGTTCATAAAGGACTGGAAGACTGATGGAGCATTCATCAAACAGTAAGGCATCACCAGGTATTTGTAATGCCCCGTGGTTGTGCTGAATGCTGTCTTCCACTCGTCCCCTTCCCGGACACGCACCAGGTTGTACACACTCCTGAGATCTAATTTCGTGAAGAAGCGCGCCCCATGCATTGATTTGATCACAGAGGAAATGAGGGGTAGAGGATAACTATAGCGAATGGTCGTTTTATTAAGTGCACGGTAATCAATGCAAGGGCGCAGACCCCCGTCTTTCTTCTTCACGAAAAAGAGACCAGAGGAGGCAGGTGAAGTGGAGGGACGTATGAACCCCTGACGCAGGGAGTCGGAGACGTATGTTTCCATAGCCTCCGTTTCCGCCTGCGACAGGGGATATACATGACTCAAATCAATTTTTATTTGCCACTTGCACCGAATACAACAGGTGTAGACATTACAGTGAAATGCTTACTTACAAGCCCTTAAACAACAATGCATTTTTTAAAGATTTTTAAAAAAAAGTGTTAAGTAAAAAAGATAAAAGCAAATAAATAAAGAGCAGCAGTAAAATAAAATAACAGTAGGGAGGCTATATACAGGGGGGTACCGGTGCAGAGTCAATGTGCGGGGGCACCGGCTAGTCGAGGTAATATGTACATGTGGGTAGAGTTAAAGTGACTATGCATAAATAATAAACAGAGTAGCAGCAGCGTAAAAAGATGGGGTGGGGGGGCAGTGCAAATAGTCCGGGTAGCAATGATTAGCTGTTCAGGAGTCTTATGGCTTGGGGGTAGAAGCTGTTGAGAAGTCTTTTTGACCTAGACTTGGCACTCCGGTACCACTTGCCGTGCGGTAGCAGAGAGAACAGTCTATGACTAGGGTGGCTGGAGTCTTTGACAATTTTGGGGGCCTTCCTCTGACACCGCCTGGTATAGAGGTCCTGGATGGCAGGAAGCTTGGCCCCAGTGATGTACTGGGCCGTACGCACTACCCTCTGTAGTGCCTTGCGGTCGGAGGCCAAGCAGTTGCCATACCAGGCGGTGATGCAACCAGTCAGGATGCTCTCAATGGTGCAGCTGTAGAACTTTTTGAGGATCTGAGGACCCATGCCAAATCTTTTCAGTCTCCTGAGGGGAAATAGGCTTTGTCGTGCCCTCTTCACGACTGTCTTGGTGTATTTGGACCATGATAGTTTGTTGGTGATGTGCACACCAAGGAACTTGAAGCTCTCAACCTGTTCCACTACAGCCCCGTCGATGAGAATGGAGGCGTGCTCAGTCCTCTTTTTTTTCCTGTAGTCCACAATCATCTCCTTTGTCTTGATCACGTTGAGGGAGAGGTTGTTATCCTGGCACCACACGGCCAGGTCTCGGACCTCCTCCCTATAGGCTGTCTCATCGTTGTCGGTGATCAGGCCTAACACTGTTGTGTCGTCAGCAAACTTAATGATGGTGTTGGAGTCGTGCCTGGCCATGCAGTCATGGGTGAACAGGGAGTACAGGAGGGGACTGAGCACGCACCCCTGAGGGGCCCCCGTGTTGAGGATCAGCGTGGCAGATGTGTTGTTACCTACCCTTACCACCTGGGGGCGGCCCGTCAGGAAGTCCAGGATCCAGTTGCAGAGGGAGGTGTTTAGTCCCAGGATCCTTAGCTTAGTGATGAGCTTTGCGGGCACTATGTTGTTGAATGCTGAGCTGTAGTCAATGAACAGCATTCTCACGTAGGTGTTCCTCTTGTCCAGGTGGGAAAGGGCAGTGTGGAGTGCAATAGAGATTGCATTATCTGTGGATCTGTTGGGGCGGTATGCAAATTGGAGTGGGTCTAGGGTTTCTGGGATAATGGTGTTGATGTGAGCCATGACCAGCCTTTCAAAGCACTTGATGGCTACAGACGTGAGTGCTACGGGTCGGTAGTCATTTAGGCAGGTTATCTTAGTGTCCTTGGTCACAGGGACTATGGTGGTCTGCTTGAAACATGTTGGTATTACAGACTCAGTCAGGGACATGTTGAAAATGTCAGTGAAGACACTTGCCAGTTGGTCAGCACATGCTCGGAGTACACGTCCTGGTAATCCGTCTGGCCCTGCGGCCTTGTGAATGTTGACCTGCTTAAAAGTCTTACTCACATCGGCTACGGAGAGTGTGATCACATAGTCATCCGGAACAGCTGGAGCTCTCATGAATGCTTCAGTGTTGCTTGCCTCGAAGCGAGCATAGAAGTGATTTAGCTTGTCTGGTAGGCTTGTGTCACTGGGCAGCTTGCGGCTGTGCTTCCTTTTGTAGTCTGTAATAGTTTTCAAGCCCTGCCACATCCAACGAGTGTCAGAGCCGGTGTAGTACGATTCAATCTTAGTCCGGTATTGACTCTTTGCCTGTTTGAGGGTTCGTCGGAGGGCATAGCGGGATTTCTTAAAAGCGTCCGGGTTAGAGTCCTGCTCCTTGAAAGCGGCAGCTCTACCCTTTAGCTCAGTGCGGATGTTGCCTGTAATCCATGGCTTCTGGTTGGGGTATGTACGTTCGGTCACTGTGGGGACGACGTCATCAATGCACTTATTGATGAAGCCAGTGACTGATGTGGTGTACTCCTCAATGCTATCTGAAGAATCCCGGAACATATTCCAGTCTGTGCTAGCAAAACAGTCCTGTAGCTTAGCATCTGCATCATTTGATCAATTATTTATTAACCGAGTCACTGGTGCTTCCTGCTTTAGTTTTTGCTTATAATCAGGAATCAGGAGGATAGAGTTATGGTCAGATTTGCCAAATGGAGGGTAAGGGAGAGCTTAGTATGCGTCTCTGTGTGTGGAGTAAAGGTGGTCTAGATTGTATTTCCTCTCGTTGCACATTTAACATGCTGGTAGAAATTAGGTAGAACGGATTTAAGTTTCCCTGCATTAAAGTCCCCGGCCACTAGGAGCGCTGCCTCTGGATGAGCGTTTTCCTGTTTACTTATGGCCTTATACAGGTCATTGAGTGCAATCTTAGTGCCAGCATCGGTTTGTGGTGGTAGATAGACAGCTACGAAAAATATAGATAAAAAGTATCTTGGTAAATAGTGTGGTCTACAGCTTATCATGAGATACTCTACCTCAGGCGAGCAAAACCTTGAGACTTCCTTAGTATTAGATTTTGTGCATCAGCTGTTGTTTACAAATATACACAGACCGCCACCCCTTGTCTTACCGGAGTCAGCCGTTCTATCCTGCCGATGTAGCGTATATCCCGTCAGCTGTATGTTGTCCATGTCGTCGTTCAGCCACGACTCGGTGAAACATAAGATATTACAGTTTTTAATGTCCCGTTGGTAGGATAACCGTAATCTTAGGTTGTCCAATTTGTTCTCAAATGATTGAACAATGGCTAATAGGATTGATGGAAGAGGCAGTTTACTCGCTCGCCGTTAGATCCTTACAAGGCACCCCGACCTACATCCACGATATCTCCGTATCTTTCTCATGCGAATGACGGGGATTTGGGCCTTGTCGGGTGTCTGTAGGATATTCTTCGCATCCGACTCGTTGAATAAAACATCTTTGTCCAATACGAGGTGAGTAATCGCTGTCCTGATATCCAGAAGCTCTTTTTGGTCATAAGAGACGGTGGCAGAAACATTATGTACAGAATAAATTACAAATAAGGCGAAAAAACACACATAATATATACAATTGGTTAGAGGGCTGTAAAACGGCAGCCATCTTCTCCGGCGCCACTCCTGGGCGGCACAGCGTCTAACCGGAGGTTTATCATGCAATTCCCCGCCGGATGGGGTGGTCATTTGGTCGCCTGCGTTTTGGTAAATCTACCAGCGCTTTCCACTGGGGAACTACCGTGTAATCAGGGAAGTTGACGTGGATGGTGAAATGCGCAGCAGAGGGCTCTGAACGAGTGTGGGTTTGCGCTACCTGGGGTGACGCGAGAGTGCCCTGCCTGCCGCCTCCAGAACCAGAAGAACTCTGACGACATCGTGCAGCAGAATGTCCTCTCTTGCCACAAGAGTGACACTGGATCTGTCGTCCTCCGTTCTCCCAGAACGCTGCACCACCCAGCTCCATAGGAACGTGATCCGAGTTGAAGGGGGGTGAAACGGGCAGGCCCCTTCCAGGACGTCCTCTTGAAGCCAGCAGGTTGTCCAACCGGATGGCCATGTCCACCAGTTGGGTAAAGGTCAACGTGGTATCCCGGCAGGCTATCTCCCTTCAGACGTCCTCACGCAGGCTGCATCGGAAGTGGTTGATGAGGGCCCGCTCGTTCCACCCAGACCCAGCCACTAGAGTTCTAAACTCCAGGGCAAAGTCTTGCACGGTCCTCCTCCCCTGCCTCAGATGGACCAGACGTTCGCTCGTCTCTCTCTTCCTTCGGGGGGATGATCGAAGACTGCCCGGAAGAGGTGAGCGAATTCTCCGTAGTTGTCCAACGCGTCTCCTCCTTCACTCCAGACCGCGTTGGCCCACTCCAGGGCTTTCCCAGAGAGGCAGGAGACGAGGACAGACACCTTCTCCCGATCCGATGGAGCAGGGTTGATGGTGTTGAAATAGAGGTCCAGCTGCAGGAGGATGCCCTGGCAGCGGGCCGCTGTCCCGTCGTATTCCCTCGGTCGAGACAGGTGAATACCTCTGGGTGCTGGTGTGTGGGTGGCTGGATCCTGTCGCTCAGCTGGTTCCGATCCATTGCGTCGCCCAAGCTGGCTAACATGTTGGAATGCTCCCGGACCCGCTCAAAGACTCCAGGCATATTCCCCGCTCCTGCTGACTCCATGCTGTTGGGTGTGTGATTCTGTAGCGGGTGATTTGGACGGAGTCAAGCGCAGGATGTGTAAATCCCAGAATAATGGTTTATTCGGCTAATACAGCGGTTCGCAGCAATACGTTAAACAACTACAGTGCGTCTTAACGGCACACTGGGGAAAACATAACACACGGGTGAATATCCCGGCGATAAAGTACATAATGCTCAACCGAGCTATCGACACCTCCACATGGAAACAATCACACACAAAGACATGGGGGGCAGAGGGAATAATTGTATACAGGGACTGATGAGGGGATATGAACCAGGTGTGTGTAAAAAAACAAGACAAAACAAATGGAATGATGAGAGACAGTGGCTAGAAGGCCGGTGACAACGAATGCAGAAGCCTGCCCGAACAAGGAAAGGAGGCAGCTTCGAAGGAAGTCGTGACACTCTCTCACTGGGTTCACTGGAGACACAGCTCTTCAAAGGAAAACAAGCTTTCTCTCTCTCCCTCTCTCTCAATTTTCTCAAATGGAATATACAATAAACAAAAGGGAAATAAACAAGGGAAACATTAGTAAACATTACACTCACAAAATGTTTTAAAGAATAGAGACATTTCAAATGTTATATTATTGGCTATGTACAGTGTTGTAACAATGTGCAAGTAGTTGAAGTATGAAAGGGAAAATAAATAAACCGATAAATATAGGTTGTATTAACAAACTCCAAGCATTGATTATGCAAGAATGGGCTGCCATCAGTCAGGATGTGGCCCAGAAGTTAATTGACAGCATGCCAGGGCGGATTGCAGAGGTCTTGAAAAAGAAGGGTCAACACTGCAAATATTGACTCTTTGCATAAACTTAATGTAATTGTCAATAAAAGCCTTTGACACTTATGGAATGCTTGTAATTATACTTCAGTATACCATAGTAACATCTGACAAAAATATCTAAAAACACTGAAGCAGCAAACTTTGTGAAGACCAATACTTGTGTCATTCTCAAAACTTTTGACCACGACTGTACATAGTCAAGGATTATCTTAATTTTGGGTCAGTCACAGTGGTCAGGTATTCTGCCACTGTGTACTCTCTGTTTAGGGCCAGAAAGCATTCCAATTTGCTCTGTTTTTTGGTTGATTCTTTCCAGTGTGTCAAATAGTTAACTTTTTGCTTTACATTTACGTCATTTAGCAGACGCTCTTATCCAGAGCGACTTACAGTTAGTGAATACATTTTTTTTTTTTTATACTGGCCCCCCGTTGGAATCGAACCCACAACCCTGGCGTTGCAAACGCCATGCTCTATCAACTGAGCTACATCCC